>NW_003299161.1:0-60227 GCF_000151145.1 Microsporum canis CBS 113480 | reverse complement strand
CCAGGGTGTTGACTAGCGGGTATTAATTAAATAGAGCACTATATCTACCTATAACTCAACCATTATCCGCGCACTCTAGCCATTGGGCAATGTATAACGATTTGCTCTAACAGAAGATAGCTCGGCCGGGGATGGCTATAGCTGTATCAATACCCATGCGAGCGAGGAGAAGTTGATGTGATCTAAAGATAGATAATTCCGTCCTCTGCAACATAAAAGAGAGCAGAATGCCACCCGAATCCTGAGGCAGAGGCAACTATTCAACAAGATTGATTCGAAATACTTAGATACAATCATTACCATAGTTCAATCCACCCCCTAAATCCTCTCTTGCCCACTATATTCAAAGCTCAAGCTCATCCATCAAATCGCCGACGGCCCCCTGTCGTCGTTTATCCACGCTCCTCCCAGCAGCCCAGTCCACGAACACCGCAAACATGCCCCAGAGGATGAGTCGATAGTTATAAACATATATCCTTCTTCTAGTGCGTTGGGCTAATCACATAATTCAATCTGATTTGGCTGAATCGGTAGGGTTGTCTGTTCCATTTACCCTCTCCAACCTTTCTGCTTTTTGGCGCTTGGCCTCGTATGAATCTTTATACCAATTCCATATCTCCATGTCGGTTACCAGTTCTATCGGTTCCACATAGAGAGCCGTCCAATCATCGATGCCCGGATCTCTGGTCCAAGGTTGCCAGCCACGTTTCCATACTGCGCTTGGAGGGAACGGGGTCTTGTCAAAGGCCAGGCGAAGTGCATACCTCTTAGTAAATTGATATACCTTGCCATCGCATATATTGGTAATAGGGATAAAACTCCCTTTTTCTAGTCGAACGTGGAAGGTCCTTAGTATAAATGCGTTATCTTCAAGACGGCCGCCGTTTATCGTAGCCCCATCCGTATAATACGGTCCTATTGAAGTAAGGCGACGCTTTGTAAGGGTCAGGTTGATATCGAACTCGGCCAAGAGACGTGTCTCTTTCTCTTCACCCCTATGGATAACTTGATCAAGGGCCGTAGGGTCTATGGCACCCCATTCGATCTCAGCCGCGATGAATACATTTAGCTCCCCATAGTATGCCATCTGCGATATGTTAGCACTGTCTTACACAAGGCCCGAGTTTCTTACCTCGCCTGTGCCATCATCCTTAAATTCAATCCAAATACCGTCGTGCGAGTCTACATTCCACATCCTGCCGCAAAGGATAGAACGTAAGGTCTCGGCCATGTTGTCCTCCCTTAGAGTCTCTTAGCCCAAGGTGCCAGCTGAGAATGTTGGTTTGGGGGAGGGACTAAGGAACAGCTACCCTTTATAATAAATATATAGAGGAATACATAACATTTAATGTACCTAATTGTTAGATGAGGGGTACAGCTATTCGTGACTAATGGCATATAACAATAACAAGGTTCATATCATGTTTTCAAAAAGCAGCTATCTTTATTTTACTTCTTTTCGTTATCGCAACAGAGAGAAATCAAGAAACAAAATAGGCAGAAATAGTGAGTGAACATGGGGAATAATGGATCACAAATAACGGGAGTAATAGAGAGGGGGGAGATGATCCCTTGGTAATGTATCTGCTCTTATGGTAACAAGTCGGCCAAGTCTGTACAAGCCTGGGTGTACATAGGGGTACAGAGCTTCTTTTAGTCCCGATGTCCTTGGCAATTTTTCCGGAAGATATCATCACGGATATAGGAGAGCATGTATTCCTCAATTAGATCGGACCTCTCTGCACAATGGACTCTCAGATTCAGACCACCTTCCGGCGAGGCCAGGAAAGGGGGGATCAGCATTTGGTCTTGGGGTTCCCATCCGACGAGGCGACCAAATCGTAGGGTCGCTTCAGGGGTATAGTCATTTCTCAGGCCCTTGATATACCGGCTCATTTTTTCATCGTACTTGCGTAGTGTTTCCTCGCGTATTTTAGGATCAATAGGTCCCAGCCATAGGTCCTCGCCATGGTACTTCTCAGGTACCCAGACTTTGGAGACCCGTTCCATGGCGGCGCGGTCAGCAGTAACGATGCAAAACCTAAAAAATGTATAAGAATCGGAGCTAAGTAATGGGGAATTTGTAAAGGTAACGGACCACGACCATATAGAGTCTTCTTCAGCTTGCATGGAGGTCGGTAAGGTAAACACCAGCACCAAGCTGGACTCCAGCAGTATTCCTTTATAAACAATAGTTCCATGCTCGTTATAAATAGCAGCTTGTTCCTAGATATTTGAAGTAAGCACTGTTCTTTGAACATGGTATCTTAGGCAACTATAAAGGCAACATACTTCGCTCACAGTTCTGTAGCCTATAGTAACAGACTCGTCGTTAGTCCGCTTGTGGTTAAGGGTTGGGGATGCTGTAATGCAACTGGCCAGAGTCAAGGCCACGGCAAGTAGCTTGCTGCCGGAGAACATCATCTTGTAACGAGAAGATAGAAGAAGCAGAAATTGTAGAAGGCTGTATGAACTAAGCGTTGTAGGAATATCTGTGGGGAGCGTCTGGTAAAGGATAAGACGGGGTAGGTGCCTTGCCTCTTCCTTTATAGATCAGGTATCCTACTAGTAGACTATGACTACCAGACCCATTTGCTAGGACTTAGGCTATGCCAAAGGGAAATGCACTATCACTCAGACTCGTACAGCACAGAGAATAAGTCCACGTACACACGGCTTGTTAGCCGTTAGTCCTAAGCTGTGGGGGTATGAATAACATTGAGGTGATTTCCAACACTATGCTGTCTATGCGCTAAGGTTAGTCAAGTTAAATGCCTTGGTTATGGAGGGGGATCGTTTCAGGTCATTGAGGCTATCCTCCCCTCGAATTCTGTAAGTATCTTGCACTTCAAGGGAGTTAGATATCCCAACTCCTTTTGCCATAGGCGAGCTCAGACACGTGTCTCTTTTGACGGTAAACTGCTCAATATCGCTGACATCACTGACCCCAGCAGCAATCGATGGTCCGTAATCATGCCTGGGTATACAAAATATTTGGTAATCCATCGCGTCCTGCTCTTCAATTAGTAACCTAACTCCGTTGTGAAAACGGGCTTCCGCTGTCCATCTTCAGCTAGATCGAATCCGGTATTAATGAGGCCCCCATCTGAATAATCATCATATGTTTGCGTATTTCCATTGTAACTCGCTCAATGTTTGGTTTGGCACCCGATCGTATGCCTGTTGGGGGTTCCTTATTACTTGGTTAGATGATTATATCGAGGCTGCGGCTTGGAGGCTCTGTTTCAGAGCCTGTTCTGTTTCCAACTATGTATACAGAGTAATAGCTGCCGTTCGGATAGAAACGAATAAGCAAACGGACGAACAGCTCCGATGCGTTGTAGCTATTTCCTGCCGCTAAATATGTGTCTCTTCTGCTGCGTTTGTGTTGTTTCGATGACGTTAAATGTCGGGACCTTGGGCCATAATCAAATGGATGACTAATCCAGCACTAAACTAAAGCAGGCATTTATGTAATCAGATAACGAACTAACTCTCAACACGGTTAGATCAAAGGCACACGGAGATTTAGGATCCAATGGGAACTGCTCGATATCCCGTTGCTGCCGCAGCCAAGATATAAATTCGACCACGCCAACTCCTGAGTTGTTGCTTGCCTGGTAACCACCTATGCCTCCGCATACAACATGCAGGCGCCAGATAATGAGTTGGATATCGCCCCCAATGAGGCAGACATGAGCTTAGATCGGTGATTGATCGATCAATTGAACCAACAAAAAACCCCCGCGCGGCTGGTTTCATTTGACTGCGGGGCACAGGGAACATCCCGTCCGTGACTAAGAACTCCAGGCTTACAATTTAGGCGTTATCTCAAGTAGGAGCGCAGGCAGAAGGCTGCTGGTTGCTAAACGTTGGTGATAATGGTGGCGACGGTGACGACAACGGTGGTGGTGTAGAGCCGAGAATCTCTAACTGTGCGGTAAATTCTCAGAATCGCTAGACCACAAGGGGCTTAATGTCCAATGGGGACCATTGGATATCTTGGATGCGAGCCGTACCCTCAAACACTATCCAACTATCCAACATAAGTTGACATACCAACACTCCTCAATGTCAAGTGTGCCAACGGCTCTTAGCTTCACCGTGCCATATAATCTACTACAACACTTTCTTGCAAGATTGTTTGTAATATCCCCCTTATGCTTGATGCAACCAGGCATCTAAGCAATTGCTATTCAAATTCACTAATTATTGTCAAACAAATACGCTGTATGACCGCCAAATACTATAAACGCGGTCACCTTCGTCATCCGGTCGATTACAATGCATCTGTTTAGTTAAGGATACCACAATTCTACCGTGATTCCATCAACATATTCCGTTGGATGACAAATCGTAAATAATCAGAGTTGAAATATTGCTGTGGCAGGCGAGCTAGAAAGCGATATGCCGCATACCTAAGTTACCTATATAAACCCTCTCAAGATCATAACTATGATACCCAAATACAGAGATCACTTCTCAGACTATTCACATACCAGATACTCAACGTTCCACAACCCAAGATCCAAAGCCTTCCACTAAAGATAACGAAGATCGAAACATGTTCTATCCTAAGTTTTCTTGTTCAATCATGATTCAAGCAGGTTTATTTGTCTTAATTCATTTTGGCAACCGCCCATGCCACTCCAATCGATGGAGTCGAGCTCGCAGTCCGCAGCAGCTCCGAGTCCCAACCCGAAACGAACGACTCCAAGTTTGTGGCATGCATGAAGGAGAAATATCCTGGATACCCCAATGAATTGGTTACGGACCACATGTACTTAATCCACTGTGGTGATGTCCCCGAGATCATAGACGATAATAACAACGGTCTAACCACCCGCGGAATCGATATATATGGAGTTACTAGCTATCTTAAGTCCCAGTACGACCGTTTGGGGCTCCGTGATAACTCTCAAGGCCAAGCTGAAAACTGGAGTGAATCCACGTTCGTGGAGTGCATGAAGAAGAAATACCCTTTATTCCCCTACGACAAATCGGTGAGCCATGGGGATATCCAACATTGCCATGCTACCAGACTTAATCAACTCCACGCCCGCAGCGACGATAACAGCCGCAACCCAGTTATAGATGTATTCGGTACTGCTGT
Source organism: Microsporum canis CBS 113480 (assembly GCF_000151145.1). Taxonomy (NCBI): domain Eukaryota; kingdom Fungi; phylum Ascomycota; class Eurotiomycetes; order Onygenales; family Arthrodermataceae; genus Microsporum; species Microsporum canis. The sequence goes on along the minus strand of NW_003299161.1, from coordinate 55,114 downwards.
TACTTTTTTGAACGACTGTAACGAACGAGATCTCCCGAAAAACTTCCAACAGGCAGCCGATTTCCGTGCTAACGCCAGAAATATATGTGACCACTTAGTTGGAGATCTTGTCAAAAACGCTCCAGCTCTATATGGGGATGTACTGAAAAACGCCTATACTAAGGAGGTGCAGACCTTATACGGCCACAAGGACGTTGTATTAGCAGTTACAATGAGTATTTTTCCTCAGGCTCGTGCAGCTTTTGCTACAATCAACAAGGCGAAGGAGGCCTATGATGCTATTTGTATGAGTGCTATCAGCATTTTTGGGACCAAGGATGAAGGATGCACTTCGGAATTGAACTATCTACAGGGGCGCCGCAGAACTACCACCGGGGTGAAGGATGGGTTTCTAGATTTTTTGATAGGTGGCGTAAAGCAGGGCCTATTGACAATAGACTTCTCACCAGCAGAGGACTTTTAACCGACTTGGCCTTGGGGGCCTTCCTTTGGGAGGGATGGGTTGAAGTGAAGGCACCTGTTCACAGTTTCCTATATTTCCACCTTTCCGTCATTACAGCTGGTCTGTTTCTTGTTAGTCTCTACTTTTTCTTCCATTTTAACTTTCAACGTCTTACCTCGAAAAAAACGATAAAAATATTGTGTTGTATTTTCCAACGTGGAGTTCGTACTGGGTTAGTCTATATTTTACCCTTCAAATTAATTATTATTATTATATTGTTAAATATGATCGAGAGCAGCGAATAATAATTGGTTGAATAAATTTAATTTTAAATATTATATTTAGTTAATTATATAGTTAAATTATACTACTTTTCTTATATTTAGTAGAGATTTATAACTACTCTATTCTAAGCTCTTTAAGCTTACCAATATAGTTATATATTCAAACTCATCCAATCAATCATCATTCGCTGCTCTCGCTTATATTTGGCATAATAATAAGTTTCTATTATACTTCTTATGGACCAAGCAGAGATTTCATCTTGATATCAGTCAACAATCTCGTTACGATCGCCTCGTTCTCCTTTTTCTGCCTCGCTCTCTCTATCTCTGTTAACTTACTTATATAACTACTACCTGCAACGCTGGCTGGCGGATAAAAATAAACCTATCCATGTCGATAGCCATTGCTTGGGTCAAAAGCTCCGGTTACTCCTCTTGGTAGCGGAAATCCCGGAGCTGCCTCGTGGCCTCCACGAGTTCTTGGAAAAAGCGAACATTAACTGCGTCTTGGGTCGAAGGACGGCTCAGGGTTGCCACATGGCGCCGACCTCAATCTTTAATCTATATACAAGGCGGCGTCCATCCTTACGGTGACATTCAATATCATGCATTTCCTTGGATTCGAGGCTTTATATCTATCATGATAGACTATATCCTTCTTGCTCTTTCATGAATTACTAAGTAATCATGAGAAACATGGCTTTGAGGAGCAGTGCGTAGGCTAGCTCCCATATATACGAGTACGAAAAGCCCCTTTTAGAACTGCTTTGCTCAGCGAATATGCTATTATGGAGTAGTTCTTACCAGGTTAACGCCACAAGGCTGACGGTCAACTTCAGTGAAGTACTACAAGGAGTATTCCCATGATTTTGACACGAACTTCCGCAACTCCAGAGGCTAAGTCTCCGGACTGTTCCAGGAAACTTGGGACGCCATTCTTCGGAGTCCGTTTTGTGGCCGATCCTCCCGGAGGCTGTGATATGATATTTTTGTCACCGTACCATGCCATCACTCGAAAAAAAGGGGTATATAACGGTGCAATGTCCCTACGGAATATCATCCTTTCGAGTGAAGATATCCAGAGACTACACTCTCAAGAATTTGTTTAGCTCAACGTTTTCTGATCTCCTCTTTTTGGTGTGCTTGACAAAACATGAAGATTCTGGGAATTCTGGGGGTGATCACTGCTTGTGTGCAAGCAGCACCCTCCGTTTCGCATATCCACGCACGACAGCTTCTTGGATCATCATTCGGTGTTCCTGGAAGAAACCAAACCTTTGCGTATGTCATTGTGGGTGGAGGCAATGCTGGCCTTACACTAGCAACGAGACTTGCCGAGCAACAGACAGGAAGAGTTGCTGTCATCGAAGCCGGTAGTTTTTACGAGATTGGCAATGGCAACATCAGTGAGGTACCGGCTACCGATGGAATGTATGCGGGCAAAGCCAAGGACGACTGGCAGCCTTTGGTGGACTGGGGCTATATAACGACTCCTCAAGCTGTAAGCCCCTGAATCGGACATTTCGGTCATAAACTACTTTACCCACGCTAATATTCATTTACAGGGAGCGCACGGCGAGGAAATACATTACCCCCGTGGAAAATGCCTTGGTGGAAGTTCAGCAAGAAACTATATGGCCTATCAGCGAGGCACGAAGTCGTCTTACGCGACCTGGGCGCGTCTCGTTGGTGATGCAAGTTATACCTTTGATCGATTCCTGCCATCGTTCGAGAAAAGTTTGAAATTCACGCCGCCTAATATGGACCTGAGATTCAAAAATGGAACACCCGAATACGACCCGACTGTCCTTGGAGATAGCTCTGGTCCTTTGTCGCTGACATTCTCCAATTACGTTCAAGCATTCGGTACCTGGGCAACGAAAGGATTTACGGCAATGGGCATACCGATTATAAAAGGGTTCCAAAGCGGCTCCCTGTTGGGACAGTCATACAGCATGTTTACAATAAACGCAACAACAATGACAAGAGACTCCTCGGAAACATCCTTTCTCCGTCGCGGGCTAGCTTATCCAAACTACATGGTCTATCAATCCACTATGGCGAAAAGAATTATATTTGATGGCGACAGGAAGGCCACTGGCGTGATAGTGGACACCCAGGGGCTGGAATATGTCCTGTCAGCGACAAAAGAGGTCATCTTGTCGGCTGGGGTGTTTGGCTCGCCGCAGCTCCTGATGGTGTCTGGCATTGGGCCCGCTGAAACTCTGCAAAAGTACGGCATCCCGGTGATTGCAGATAGGCCCGGGGTTGGGCAGAATATGCAGGATCATATCTACTTTGGCCCTTCATATAGAGTCAACGCGCCGACATTTTCGTCCTTCAACAATGCCGCCTTCGCGGCCCAGGCAGCCAGAGACTTCAACGAAAGGGCAGCTGGCATGTACACCAATCCTACGACAGATGCCATCGCGTGGGAGAAGGTTCCCGGGCCCTTACGCTCCACTCTTTCCAACAGTACGCTTAAAGACCTGGCGTCCTTCCCCGACGATTGGCCTGAGCTGGAGTATATATCTCTGGGTGCTTACTTGGGGTATATGAATGACTCCACCAAGGGTGATCCGAATGATGGGTACAATTATGCTTCGCTTGCCGTTGCGCTCTGCACACCGCTTTCACGGGGAAATTTGACAATCCAATCCCCAGACGCTGGGGTACATCCGTTAATCAACCCCAATTTTCTAACACATCGTGCGGATATTGAGGTAGCAATTGCTGGGTTCAAGCGTGTAAGAGCTTTCTGGCAGTCGGAAGCAATGAAGCCCTTTGTGATCGGTGAAGAGGCCTTTCCAGGCATGCACATACAAACCGACGCCCAGATCGAAGACATCATACGAAGGAGTTTCCAAACCATCTACCATGCTGCCTGCACATGCTCTATGGGTCGCCGTAATGACAAGAACGCGGTTGTTGATAGCCATTCGAGAGTAATTGGCGTGCAAGGCTTGAGAGTTGTGGACGCGTCTGCATTCCCGATCTTGCCACCCGGTCATCCCATGGCTACAGTGTGTAAGTATTCCCACCCCCAACAGACCTGGAACGCCTTTTCTAACAGTCTCGTCTAGATGCGTTTGCCGAAAAAATAGCATGCGATATTTCGCGAGCATGCTAAGCTTTGACGGTTGGGAATTTTTGATAGCAAGGAGATGTGTCGACAATTTTGGCCGACCATTGTATTATAAATCAATATAATTGTTATTATCATTGTTTGCTTCTCCAAGTCGCTATAATAGCCCATGGGTATTGGTATTTGACACACTACCAGGAAGTCGCCGGTATACCATTTGGCTACGTTGGTGGTCAGCCAAAAGGCTCGCCCGGCTTGCTAGAGGTAATTATTAGCTAAAAAGGCTCGCCCACGAAGGATACTCAGGTATATAAGGACGTGTATTACCACCGGATCAATCACAATCAAACCAGTCACAGTTTTATCATACTGCTCAATACGAAGCACTCGTCCGTTTGCTCAATGCTACACCTCCTATGGAGTACGCTTCGAATACGCTTTGCATATTCATCACGTAAATGACACGCTAGGCTACCATGCTAGCGAACACATTGGAATCCCATTGGACTGGCAATTGGATTGCCTGCTGGATCCCTGGTTAGTGCTCACGCAGGGCCCACACGCCACCTCATCAAAGGTTTCACTACTATACTATGTATGTACAGTCACATTTCGTAAGTCACTTCACCAGTACCTCAACAGAAGTACCAACTATATAGTACCTTTACGCGATAAAATATGCTATAACGTACTTTAGATAAAATTAATAGTAATTTATTATGATTAAGTATCTAGTTACTAAGTTATTAATTATTTAATTCGCCTATATACCCTGCTGCATATACTGGTTGCGGTGACTTCTGGCCTTGTACTGTACCTTGCCATCATCACGATCACGGTTGTGGGCCGTAAGCGAACGATCCTCAGCTGATATTAGCTCAGATTAGTAACAAAGTTTAACGGCAGCGGGATCCACCCAATAGCGTTAACTCTAACTATATTACAGACGCCGCCTGATTGGCCGAGTTTAGTTAACCTGCGGTATTACTGGGTTTAATGGCTCTTTGACTCCAAACACCTATAAGCCTCTGGGACGTCAGGCCAAAGGATTTTCCCCTTCGCTGTGTCGGCCATCAACCTGTAAGCTGACCCCAGCACGCCGCCGTGTCTGAGATAAAAGACGAGGCTTCTCTCCCGCGAACTCACACTATCACACAACGCATAATACTCCGTACATATATAAATATATATGGAAGGAGTCCCAGTTGGCCAAGGGGCTGTTGATCTTTAGTATAAGGATCATGTTCACGACCTTTGCCAGCACTCCTCGTTCAGCCCGGGATGAGGCACAACCTGCACTATCTCTTACTCCAGAATCAACACCCGCGCGCCCTAAACGCAGTCAGGTCGCCCGAGCCTGTGATTGGTGCCGTGTACATCGCGTCAAGTGTGATACAAACTCCCCGTGCAACAGCTGCCAGAGCAGGGGCGGGGAGTGCAGTAGAACGCGCTCGAGCGAAGTGCGCTCGCTATCCCATGCCGTCAGGTTGGGTCTTCTCCTCCCCCGGTTTTATTATACTGAAAGAGAACAAAAAAGGGGACTAATTTCTTATGCAGAGAAATCGAACGGTTGCGACAACGCGTCAAGGAACTGGAAGAGGATCTCAAACAGCACGGGAATTGTAGTGGAAGCAGTTCCAACACGCTCACCCCCGCATCCGCAGTCTCGACCAACAACGCTGGAATTTTAGACCAGCTTGCGGATCATGGCGGCAACAAGAAATATTGGCAAGGCATCCATACCAGAACAGCACAGGCGCCCCAAACGCAGTGTTACGGACCGGCATCTTCCTTCTACTTCATCGGCCGCATGAGCTCGTACCTGGCGGCCGCCCTCCAGCAGCCGCAGTCTGACGACCATATGCAGCCCAATTCAGCGAGCAAGGCATTTGCTAGCCCCACGAGCCCTGGAAAAGAGGGCGGGAATGGGACGTTAAATCTCGAAGGAGGCCAGCAGCAGCTGGCAGCAGAAACTCCAACCGGCGGGGACTATCTAACCGCAAGGCAGGAAGACTACTTCCTGAATCTGTTTTGGCAGTCGTACCATTGCAGCCTCCAGATTATAGACGAAGCGGAGTTTAGGCAGCATTACAAATCTCTGTGGGCTACCCCGGGAGCGTCTCGCAAGGCGTCCGCTCTTGTAGATATAGTTCTTGCCATATGCATGCAGTATGGAATTGCATTCATACCCCGGAGCGGCGTGGATCCTGCGCTGAGGACGGATGTCAACAGTAACGATGCAACAATCGCTGGACGGTCGTTCTATCGTAGATGCCAGTCCCTGCTGACGTCGGAGCTGGAAAGCCCGTCAATCACAACTTTGCAGTGTCACATTTTCTCTGTCATATATCTCTGCAACGCGTCCTTCCAAAACATGGCTCACAGCACTTTAGCCTTTGCGGTCCGGACTGCTCACATCTTAGGCCTTCACCTTGAGCCTCCAGATGACCTGCCTCAGACTCAGAGAGAGCTGCGAAAACGCCTGTGGTGGTCGTTGTATACCCTCGAAAGTAAGATATGCATGAAGCTTGGGAGGCCGTGGTCTGTCCAAATGTCGGAGATAACCTGCAGCTTACCCGCTGATGACCACAAGCTGGCCCTGCTCTCCGGCTTCAACTTTGCCTCCTTCGCGGATAACATCACCTGGCTAACGTACAACGTGCAGAATACCAAGCTCGTCCTGACGGCTCGTGCTATCTACATCGCTTTTTACGACAAGTGCGCTGATATTCTCAGCGTAAATGGTGGAAAGAGCCTATACAGTGAGCCTCAGTCCCTCGAGACATGTGCTGAATTCCTCCTGGCCAGTATGAAATCACTTCAGACCTGGGTAGATAATGTCCCGGATACACTGAAGACACGAAGGAAAGGTTCTGGAAACCCCTTCTCCACTGATAGATCGCCCCTGGACGTGGAATTATTTGCTCCGTTATGGCTTCAACGGCAGCGATTGTTGCTTGAACTCTTATACCACAACCTCGCCATGAACTCTTACCGGCCCTTTATCTGCTTCTCCCAAACAATGGACTCCTGTACCCCAGTTGCTGATGCCAACGCAGTCTCATGCGTCAACCATGCGATTGCACTCACCCATATCATGCACCAGATGCTTACTGAGACGGATATTTTGAACGGCTGGCACGAATCCTTTCAGTGGCAATGGAATGCGACTCTCTCCATGATTGGATTTATCCTAGCTTACCCCATCAGTCCCTCCACGCCCTCAGCCCGTAAGGCAATCAACCATGCCAGCGTTGTTTTCGAAACATTCGGGAACCATTTCGCCGTCGCCGCCAACGCAGCAAACGTGACACGCGATCTTACAACTAAAGCCGACTTTCTTATTGATCGCCTCCGAAGCCCGCCAGGCTCGGTCACCTTTCTATCCACCGGAAATTTGGGTACTATTACGCAGCCGTTTGGCGCTCATAATTTTGACAATGCTGATGCAAACAACCTAGGAACTGCTGGCTCTCAGTTTGACGATGAAGCCTCTTTGGTACAGACAGCACTAGATGGAGCCATCGGCGTTCCTTTTACTGTTAATTCATTCAATGGCTTCGAGCCGCTATCTGGGAGTAATCTGCCTAACTCTAATACATGGACGTTTACCCAAGACTAAGCGTTTTATGATAAGGGGCAATCCGGAGTCGATAGGGCATTCCCCCAGACGTTTTTTACTCTCTGGTTATTTTCTTTTTTCTGAATAGTAACAACTGGAGAATGTTGGATTCACAACTAGGTGCTGTAGATAGACTTGGGGATGAAAATACGTGTTTGTAGATCTTATTTCTTCACCGTTTCCTGCCTATGATGGATGCATTTGACGAATTTTCTAAGCAGTGCTACACCTAGTGCAATATGATGAATTATTTTGAGTCCTCTACATCAAGTTAACCTTACACCCGGCTAAGGCATACTAACTCTAATCCAGGCGCTTCCGCTGTTGAGACTGAGATAGGAGACTATTCCATGGTGATAACTGCCCTGAATCGCACGGTACCCTTTACCATCGCCTCTGCAAAAATCGGTTAGTCAAAGGCTCAGAGGAGATACACGGGTCTGTCGAGAGAGATAAAAAACTCACCCAAGGCATCATTGGCTTTTTCCAAGGGGAATTTCTCAATCATGCAGTTAATGCCCTCGAGTTCAGTGAAGGCTATTGCCTCCTCAGAATCGGTGGCATGGCCACAAGGCCAAGATTGAACCGAGATACCATAGCGAAGCTGATAGAACTTATTAGTCCAAGCCCAGGCCATATACAGAAAACATTTTTTGGCTTACCATGACTCCAGTGTTTACAGTTATATCGCCGGGAACTAATAGTATTTAGAACGTCAGAACACTTCGCCGGAAATCATATCTCAGCACGCAGACGCATGCGCTTACCTGACAATATCAACAATTTCCCAAGCATCCCTAGCCCCTTGAGAAGTGGCTCAATTGCATCCTTGGTTGGCGCTGTCGAAACAATCAATGATACCCCTCCCAGCTTCTGCAGTTGTTCTCCCACATCGCACTTGCTGACATCAATATACTCATGCGCACCAAGCTCTCTGGCAAATGCTTCTTTCTCAGCATTTCGTGATAAGGCAACCACGCGGTATCCAAAGCTTCTCGCATATTGGATTGCTAAGTGCCCAAGGCCTCCAAGGCCCTGAATTGCAACTGTTGAGCCAACAGGAATGTTCATGTGACGGATGGAGTTGAACATAGTCATGCCGGCGCAGAGGATTGGCGCATACTTTGCGGCATCGACGTGCTTGGGGATCCGGACGCCAGCCTCGGCGCGAAGTGTACAATACTCGGCATCTACATTGGTGTCAGCAAGGATATAAGTCGTCCGAAATCCACAAAACCTAGGGGTCCCTGGTAACGTGGGTATCGTATTAGGGGCCAAAGGCGAGAAAATGCCACATACATCCTCCTCCCTTGGTTTCGCCATTAACCACCTGGTTATCACACATTTGAAAGTAGCCCTTTCGGCATTGTGCACATGTCCCTGTCCACAAGCGTTAACGTGTCAGCAAAACTCAGTATCTCCATAATCAAAGGCCAGGAACATACCATCATGGCCACCATGCCATGCTCCACCAATTCGATCGCCTATTTTCCATTGTTCCACCCCTTCACCAACAGCGGTAACATGTCCAATAATTTCATGGCCGGGAACAATTGGGCTAGAAGCAATCAGCTCTGCTGCTACCCCGTACCTGCACGGTATATCTTGAAGGTCCAAGAAGGAAAGAGAATAATAAAAGGTGGTGCTTGAAACTCACAATCCTCCCCCCATGACATTATGCTGGGCAAACGTGTCTGAAAAACACACTCCGCATGCCTGGACTTTAACGAGAACCTCTCCTCTTCCTGGCGAGGTCATCTCCACCTCTTCAATCACCAGCGGACCACCCGCTTCTTTAAACGCTGCCTGTCGAAAAGTCGTCATCTTGTATGGTACTTGCTCCAGAGGTTGAAGTGTAGGTGATTCAATGGGCTGTGGATAAAGATGTCGAGGGGGCTGGGAACACCCGATATATATATAGGCTTCCCTTTCATTGTGGCCACGGTAAATGCGAGTCAAACGTATCTTGTCTGCGCGATTACTTGCTATATCTCTAAGGAGTTCCGGAGTGCTGCATTTGGAGCCGGAGTTCTGGTATGCATGATGCACGCTGCTAACGCCGGTGCTTATCCCCGGTTTCCGGACCTAAGGCGAAAAGTAACTGGGATATCATTTTCGTAGACAAAGAAATAATAACCAACTATGGCGTGGAAGCGCAAAGAATCTGGCATAACAATGGTATAGGCAATGTTGGCAGCATTCATACCTCTATCTTAACAAACTCTAATAACAAATTCTTATGTCTATCAGCTGGGTGGAAAATGTTCTAGTTCTGTTTGAAACCCCACTGCTGCATCCAAGTTCTGACCCAAGTTTCATTCACTGCCCCGACCTCTCGCAGCGTTTTGCTCGCTCTCGCGGCTTTATCGCAAGCCAGCATTCGTGGTCGTTTCTTCAACCCTCCAGCCTCTCGGTAAAAATCCAACAACTTGATTGCCGGGTTCCTTTCTGGGTCAACTGGCTCATTTGAGGTTTGGCCTAATGCCTCAGTCCATTCAGGAAACGAACAAGTCCTCATCTTTGTTTCCTTAGAGTACAAAGATATAGCCCAGGATGCGAATTTAGACCATGGTACCACGTGCGGATTGATCACATTATAAGTCAACATGCGGCTCTGGCTGCTCTCTTGCTGTGAAGCGCAGGAGAATGTAAGCATCTCGACAAGAATAGTCGCTAGCTTGTCTACTGGCAACCAGTCAACGCGATCTCGAGATGGGAACATTCCGGGAAATGTTTTCAGGTGGGCAGAGGAGATGACAATCTTCAAACACGATTAGTTAATGAAGTTTCCTTAATACTGTTCGGGTCCTATAGCCGGATTAATGAACAGAAAAGAAACCACCTACTGATGGGATATATTCATGCTTATTCCACATGCCCAGTTTCCTTTCCACGGGCCCAGCGATAATGCCAATTCTGCAGCATGCAGATCGCACACCTGAGACACGGGCTGCTCTGTCAAGGACACATTCGGAGATCAGCTTTGACTGGCCATAACCCATGGTGCTTGCCATATTAAGATTATAGACTGGCTCTTCTGGTACGCTATCGACATCTTCCCATGATCCGACGGCAGAAACACTGGAAACGAATAAGATAAAGCTTTTGTGCTTGGAAGTGAAGGAGAAATCTATAAGGTTTCGCACTCCACAAATATATGGCTCAAAGGAGGCGAGGGGCCAGTTGAAATTCACGGGCCACTGTGTATCTAGGGGATATTTAGCGGCATGTACATCAAGGATGAGGGTGTTGTGACTTACGGATAACATGCGTGACAGTCTTCAGCAGGCGGTTATATATAGAAGTGGGCAGCCCTAGTTGAGTGTTCGCTAAATCTGCTTTAAAGAACTCCACTCGGTCACCATAGAGAGCGCTCAACCCCCGGGTAAGACCCGTCTGGAGGTGCTTCTTCCCAGCATCTGAGGTGCGGTTTAAGCAAATGATATGCGAAACACTCTTGTCATTGTACAGAGTGTCCAGCAAGTATGACCCCAACGAGCCCGTGCTGCCTGTGAGAAGTATAACCATATTTTCCTGGGCCGCCAGTGGAGCGTCTTCGGTTGGGTGAGGGAGGTCCTTGGTATACTTGTGAAGAAGAACTTGCATATTCTGCGATGTGGAGCTTCCTAGTATGCCGTTAACGTAATGATTGGCACTTAGCGAAGAGAACCCATTAACGTCGCCGTTGCTGCGATGCTTCGAATGGCCGTTCTTCAGGGTGTGATTGTGGCTTTCGTAGCGCATGTCAACATGACCTACGATGTGCCCTGTCACTCGGCCATCAATATGGCCATCGAAATGGCCTTTGATGTAACCACTGATCCCACCCAAAATGTACCCATCGATTTTACCCTTAACATGGCCATTGATATGCCCGTTGATGTGGCTATCAATATCGGCCTTGAAATGCCCGTTGGTATGGCTATCAGCGTCGCCATTGACAAGGCCATTGGTTGACGGTTTTACTCCAGCCTGACGAAGGATAAACGCAGAAAGTTGATTCAGCGTCGGGCGTGAGTATATTGCTGCTGGAGAGAATTCTTCCCCATCATGCTGTCGTAAGTTGGCCTCTTTAGCTTGAAACTTGAGCTCCCGAGCCATCCTTATCACTTGTAGCGAGTCCATTCCAGCTTTAAAGAAATCCTGATCCAGATCGAGATCTTTAATGCTGGTTATCTCAATGACTAACTGCCGAAGCCATCGAGTGACACTTTGCTTACTGGTAAAGCTTGGGCTTGGAAGGTTGCAAAGTCCGAATTGCCCGTTGGCATTGTCTGCAGCTTTATATAATGCCTCGATTTCGTCTTCGTATAACTTGTAAGTTCGATGTCTTTGGATTTTGCCTTGACCAAGATACTGGATCGGCTTGTTCGGATTCGCAAAAAGTATATGATATTGGTCCAACTTGCCATGGCCAGGTGCATGTTCATTAGCATCAGAAATGGCTGGTAAAAGGTCTTCGACCAATTGACGGCGCTGGCTAGAATCCTCTGGAGGTGGTTGTGCCAAATCAATTAGAGCTGCCGGCTGGAATTTGCCTTTTCCAACGACCATCGCGCCTTTCACGAGAGGGTCGCTCATTAGAGTTGCTTCCATCAGCGCCGGGGAAACCTTTTCACCATTACTTAGCACGATAATATCATCCTTTCTTCCTTCGTATCTGTATAGGAAGCCTTTCGCAGGGTCAGGATGCCTTGAATACAAGTCGTTCATTGACCATTCAGGAAGCTCTGGAAAAGTATTGAAGACACCCTGGTACAACTCAAGCTTTGGATCTCGAACCAAGAAAAGTTCGTATAGGCCTTCTACGGCCTCTCGCATCTCGATGCCAGAGTGCGTAGGGTGCCAGTAGAAGTATGCCCAGTCATCAATAGCAGGAGCCAATCTCTGCAAACACGCCGTCTCTGTGGCTCCTAAATTGGATATCACTCGTGTATGCTTTGATATCAGTTCGCCGGCCTTCCGCGATAGAGGAGCTACAAAGTGTCAGAAGAGTCTCAGGGAAATGGGGTATCGATCACATACCGCCACTAGCGATAACGTAGTGAAGTTTGTTAATGCGCTCAAGCGAGGTTGGATTGCGGCTGAGATCCTCGTATATAGACGGCGCTCCCATCGATGCATCAACTCCCGCGAATTTGTGCATGTCATCCGTGTACGCCGCATTTGGTACCACGTGTGGCGCACCATATACCAACGTCACGCCTAACAACAAGGCCCAAGTGATGCCTGCGTTTAGTCCGCTAGTGTGGAATAAAGGCATTGACGTATATGCTCTCCGAGCTTGCTGATAGATCTCCGTGGGAGGCACATAGCCATCCACGGGCGGAATTGTCCTCCATGCCTCGTATGTACTCAGGATTCCCAATTTCCATGTGATAGGTTTCGGCAGGCCGGTCGACCCAGTGGTGTGAAGCACGAGGCATGGATCCATGCGAGCCTCCTCGAAGCTCTTGGCGTATGGATATATCTCAACAGGTGATTCATGCAAAAGTTCCTCAAGCTCTGGAACAACTGAAGTTTGCATAGGCCTTTTATGAAGGATATGATCAACTCGGGTGCCCTCAGCTTTCAAGAAGACCTGGCAGTCAACGCCCTCGAGAACATTCAAGTGTCCTTCGAGGTTGTTTCGAGGCGATAGAAACAGCATCTAGAAATAGTTAGGTTTTTTTCTTTAATATAGAGTAAGAGACCTACCTTATATCCTGCTTTGATCGCTCCGAACATAAAGAGAAAGTATCGTATATCATCTAAATACTCGTTAGAAGTAAAATATGATACAGAGCTCTAGAAAGGTAGCCTCACTAGGTCCCATGTAACACACAGTGTCAAAATTTTTAGGTCGGCCTAACAATGATATCAAATACCAGCTGGTTCTGTTAATTCCATTGGCGAAGCATTTACTCGAAACATCCCTAAACCCATCTTGCAGCTTCGGGCCTCTGGGGTATGAAAATAAGGGGTAATCCGGTACAGTTCTTGCGAGCTCTTCTGGGATTAGATGCACCAGGCGATTTGGCACGGAAGATGATGACTGGAAGATAGATGGAACATCTAGACGGGGCAGCGGTGATTGTGACATGGTCTGTTACAAGCAGGAGGAACGCAAAAGAAAGAGGTAAAAGCTGGAAGCCCAACGGAAGCTCAAATCAACGGTCAGTTCAAGCCGACGGAGCTCCTGGAAAGAAAGACAGTATAGGCCGAGTATAGTATTATATGGGAAATGAGTCTTCCAACGGTGCATATGGCTCGGAATATAGCCTTGCAGGGGTTGGCCCTGAACAGCTTGGTCGTCCATCTTGAGAGATTCCTAGATTTAGAACCAAAAGGGGCTTTTGTCGTTTGGTCCGGAACTCATGCCTGAGTAATTACGTAGATGCGTAAGGTGTACACTTTGCTGCCCGTCCGGGGACTAATTCGGAAACGGAGATTCGATGGTGCCCTGTTGCTCTGGGGCACCATCTCAGCATAGCCTTGTTGGGCCTGGCACTAGAGGTAGTGCTTACATCCGTCCGGAGTGGTTATGACCACCCTTCACGGGTTTCCATTTTTGGATTCGCAGCCAGAGGTTGGTGTTTGACAGGTCTCGGCGGTGATGAGCCGACAGGCACAGCAGAAGTGACTGAATGTCAGATTAGACCATGTAAGTAACGGAATGATGACGATGAGCAATTGAGGCCTAACGGACGTGGAGGTTGATATTTTGATGATGAGAAGATGAAATCTCCGGTCACGGGGTAGTTAACTTGGCTCGAGATCTGGTGGATTAGTCATCCATCTGACTACGACTCGCCCGTGTATGTTTCCATGGATGGTGGTATACGCGGTATAAGATAAAAAATAACACTTGAACAATTTTTCCGGCTCCATAGACTGGACAGCTTGGTTCCTAGCAGGCCTTGGCTTTGAATTACTTCGATATATTGCATGTAATCAAGCAGAAGATACTCCGTGCGATAACTACAGAACACCTACTGGGCAGAGCTCCGGACAAAAACAAGCAGACGATTGACGATGCGAAGCTATACCCTAACTTGGAACAGGCACTTTTACGAGGCTGGCCGGAATTGGTCTCTCGTTGCAGCTACAGACGGAATCAACTCCGAAGCAGTAATGCGTATCAACGATGGAGAGTCCGGAAGGATTGAAGATACTGATTTGAGATGAGAGCCCCTCACGGCCTTGACCGAATCGTATCTGACGATGCCTTTGCGAGGGAAGAGGCTGGACCTTGGCTAGGACACCAGAGGGTATAAGAATGGCTCTCCTGCTCAATTGATTGATACCTCAAAAAGCATCTCACCAGCTGCTCACAGGAGTATTGATCAAGTTTTGAATATCAACCTGAGCCCACTTATTGCCGTTGACTAGCAAACCAGCCGCAAATATGCTGACCAGCGTTTTGTCCTTCACGGTATGATCAAAGTTCCCCATTTCGCTGTAAAACAGCGACCAACTGAAGATTCTCTGTGGATTCTAGCCCGAGATGGCCGCAACGGTCACGGAATACTGCACCAATCACTCAAACGACGTGTCTGGGAACATGAAGGAAGTCTGGGACTGGACCTGCAATAACTTCGAGGATGCAGACAAAATGTCCTCTCCTCTCCAGGGAGCTACCATGAAATTCCTAGCTGAGCACCAGCGGGCTAAGAGAAGTACGTCGGGCCTTTACCCCTTGCACTCGTATATGATTCTAACAAGTTGGTAGTTCTCGAGATTGGCTGCTACACTGGCTACAGCGCCTTGGCTTGGTATGAGGCAACCGCCTCCACCCAAGCTGAGATCATCACCCTCGAGCTTGACCCCAAGATGATTGCTGCCTCTCGCCGTACTTTCAACCAGTACGGCCTCAACGATAGAGTCAAGCTTATTGAGGGTCCAGCTCAACAATCGATCGAAACGTTGTCCGGTATCTTTGACATCATTTTCGTCGACGCCAACAAGGACGGTTACGAGACGTATATCAAACAAATCCTCGACAAGAAACTGTTGGCTCCCACCGGGTTTATCATGTGCGATAATGGTCAGTGGTGTCCTCTATCAAACTTGACATCTCATCTATCTAACCTCAAGCATAGTCTTTGCCCGTGGCATGACCATCTCCACGGAGTCTAACCCTACTCTGCCCGAGAAGGTCAGGCCTTACTGGACGGAGTGCGGAAAGGCTTTGCACAAGATGAACAAGTTCTGCAAAACTGATCCTCGAATTGATACGGTCTTATTGCCTCTGTACGACGGCATTACCCTGATCAAGTGGAAGCAAAGCGTTCTTCCATTGAATTGAACCATACGCCTTGCCTGACATGCATTCGCCAAGGGCGCAAGGGGGAGCTTTTAGAATTAGAATCATAGGGTAGCCTGTATTCTCGACATATATTGCAATTTCCATTGCTGATTTCAGCTTGCTTAATCCAACCTTTGCTATTAAGCAACCAGAGTGCGTAATTCTTTGGATGGTCCTTTTTTGTTACTCAGGGATAGGGTCTACTTATTCCATAGCCTCAAGCTGAAAGATTCAAGCAGCTGCGCGCTCGGACATGGCCCCTTTCCTTATGATATCACACTCTAGTTGCCTATATAAAATATTCACTTCACCAGGTGCTGGTCTTTGTGAAGTTGATACTATCCACAGTCCGGCAGGGGACACTAGTGGGCAAGTATAAAGCTCAATAATAAACGGGATCATTGCATGTAAGCTATAAAGGTGGACTGCATGGCCGCCTACACCCCTGCTAGGCCATGCAGGGTACATATCTGGCTAACCGCTCCAAGCTCCGGGTGGAACTGATGCCTCCGGAGTATCTGGAGATCAACTCCGCAGTCTCCTGCCCAGCCCTTTCAGCAGTTATATAGATCATTGTTTTGACCTCCCTATTATCCCCTCACACCACAATCTTTTACAACAGAATCAATCCAATCTGTCTCGGGGTATACATCTCACCATTCGAATAGAAATGCCCACAAAACTCCCAACTCGCGCGCTGGGCAAGGATGGACCTCAGGTTCCGGCCCTAGGGTTTGGCTTGATGGGTCTAAGCTGTACGTTTTCTTGCCTGGCAATGGTCGTTTATTTAGCTAGCACCGCTCACGCTGCCTATAAAAGCATTCTATGGAGTGCCTCCGCCCGATGAAGAGCGATTCAAGCTCCTTGATCGAGCTTATGAGCTTGGGTGTACCCATTGGGACTCCGCACAGCTCTATGGTGACAGCGAGGAGCTGCTTGGGAAATGGTTTAGAAGAACGGGGAAGCGCAAAGAGGTAAAGTCTAGGTCGACTTCTATGTGGTTGATTAATTATTTACGTATGTCGCCCTCTAGATATTCCTGGCCACCAAGTTCGGAAACCATGTCACACCCGAGGGGAGTCGAGAAATTAGGAACGACGCAGACTATATCCGCATGGCTGTTGCGGAGAGTCTACAACGCCTTCAGACTGATTACATAGATCTGTTGTATTGGTTCGTCCTACCCAGTGTGGCATGCGAAGAAGCCCATGAAGCAGCGTTAACCCGTACTTTTAGCCACCGAATCAGCGGCAAAACACCGGCCGAAGATATAGTTGCAACAATGAAAGAATTCGTGGAGTATGTACTTGCATGGCACGACGCACTCCAGGATCAGCTGTACTAACTAAGGTATTGCAAAGCTCGGGTAAGGTCAAGTATCTAGGGTTCAGCGAATGTGGACCAGACACGCTGCGGCGAGCAAACAAGATCCACCAGATCCACGCCTACCAGATTGAGTACAGCCCTTTCTCAATGGATATCGAAAGGGCCGAGCCAGGCCTACTCCAGACGTGCCGCGAACTGGGGATTGCCACGGTTGCGTACTCACCGCTTGGCCGGGGAATGCTGACAGGGATATACAAATCAATTGACGATTTTGATAAGAATGACTTCCGCAGGACGGTGCCACGATTCTCAAGGGAAAACTTTTCAAAGAACCTTCAGCTGGTAGACACGCTGAAAGCCATCTCAGATAGAAAAAATTGCACATCGGGTCAGCTTACGCTGGCTTGGATGATGGAGCAAGGAGTTGATATCTTTCCTATTCCAGGGACTAAGAGAATTGAGTATCTAGAGGAAAACCTTGGTGCCTACAAGGTCAGCCTAACGCCAGATGAAAATAAGGAGATAAGGGACGCCATTGAGCACGCCGAAGTACATGGCACGAGGTACGCAGAAGCGCTCATGCAGTTTCTTGTCGTTGACACGCCACCCCTTAAGAAGTGAAGATTGGGATCTAGACGCTTAGTTAGCTCGCAAGCATTGGTTGCATTTCCATTTTTAAGGAAATCTGAATGTTGATATCAACGGTCTTTCTGGGGCACGTTTACTGCGCCTTTCTTGTTGCAGCTATGAATAGTTCTGTCTCATAGCAACCAGCGCCCAAATAACTCTAAAAAAAATGGGCTACTTGCAGAACCTAATAGCAGCGGTCTAGAAAGTCGCTCATGGATATGGATGGCCTAATCGGTAAGAATGGCTCATATGAAGGGATGAATGTGTATCTTTCGCAGCCCTTCCCGAGGAGGTAGATCTCAAGGCTGCTACGCTTCCTTGCATCTTGCAGGGCAGCTTATCCGCAGTCCCCCCTCGACAATTACTCCGGAATCATCTCCCTTCACTCCATCTCCATAACGCATATGGTCAAGCTGACCGGCGGTCCTGCATGATGTATCCGTGATATTCCTGCAGGGTGGAGTTCCTGCCTTGCATCCATAATCATCCTTACCTATCTGGAATCGGAGAATTGAACAATTGCATTGCTTAGTTACTTGGTTAACCATTCCGAGCCAAATATAAACTCCTTGACAAAAGGAGTTCAACGCAGGGATAGCGGTCGCAATTTTCTGCTTTAGTGGGAACCCTGATAGTCCTCAATGTTGTCAGCCTGTCCGTTGAAAATAAAAATGACAAGATATATTCCTCGTAGCTAAAACTGCGATAAGCCTGGTTTGCGGATGCCAGAGGTTCTCTGCCATCATTTATTTGGAGCTGTTAAGATCATTATCATCGTCATGGCACACTTATCTCAGGAACACGTTCAACATCTATACCGCACCTTTGGTGAACTGAAGGTTCTAGATGATATCATCCGTCATCGAGCGGCCGATGAATCCCAAGTGCCCATACTCGGTTACCCCAAATTTGAGCACAGTGTCGATGATTATGAGAGATTCACCGGCAAGCAGCTGGATCTGTTTGTTGATGCTGCAGCGAAAGAGTTCATCCTAGCCGGGATTAAGCCGGTAAATACTATGCTTCGTCATTCTTGATGCTCCGTGTTTTCCATGCTAACGCTGTGCCAGAATCAGCAGAGACCGGTGGCACTCCTAGCGCCGTCAAACGTTGACTTTGTAGTCAGTTTTTTCGCGCTCAGCAGAATAGGATGCACTGTACTCTGCTTGTCTCTCCGAATCCCCCCGATTGCAATCATTAACCTTCTTCGGAAAACCGAGTGCGATACAATGGTGCATGGGAGGTCGAAGCAAATCGAATCTAAAGTGCATAAAGTCCATGAAAATTTCCCCCTTAAAGCACTTGAGATACCCATTCGCTGTAGCTATGACAGATTACGCTGTCATGAACCCCCGTTCGTTCGTGAGTACGACAGGGAGAAGGAGTGTGAGAGAGTTGCGTTGATAATGCATTCTTCAGGATCGACTGGGCTGCCAAAGCCGGTCTTCCTAACTCATAAAGCAGTTCTGCAGCACCCTCCTCAGGGCTCTGGCTTGCATAACTTCAACGCCCTGCCATGGTACCATATGTATGGTTTATCGACGGCTTTTCAAGCCATGTGGATGCGCAAGACAGCACACCTCTACAACGCCTCACTGCCTTTGACAGGAGACAATCTAGTTACAGTGATCGAAGCCACGAAGCCGGAAGCAGTGCACACGGTACCCTACGTACTGGGGCTCCTGGCTGAAAAAAGCCGCGGTGTTGAGGCGCTGAAAGCTTGCAAAGTCGTGACTTCTGCGGGAGCGAAGACCCCGGACGAGTTGGGAGATCGTTTAGTAAAGGAAGGGATCAATTTAGGCGTCGTCTTTGGAACGTGAGTTTCTCTCTGCGGTGTCAGGATTCAACAAATGCTAATCGTAAGGCAGCACCGAGGCCGGTTTGTGTGGTGACACCATGCGTAGGGAGGAAGGAGACGACACATGGAACTATATCCGAATATACGCCAATATCCGGAAACATCTCCACATGCACTCACTTGGAGACAATTTATATGAATTCGTTTACCTGGAAGGGCACCCGGGATTATCCACTTCCAATTCGGATGTTCCAGCACCAGGTTCATGGCACTCCAGAGACGTCTTCACTCCGCATGCAACAATCCCTGACGTCTGGAAATTTGTCACCCGTATCGATGATCGTGTTACTCTTGCAAATGGGGAGAAGGTACTCCCGTTGCCGATTGAGGGTCGCATACGAGAAGACGAACTGGTGAGGGAAGCAACTGTGGTCGGCGTCGATCAAGCGATACCGGGGCTTCTCGTTTTCCGTTCAAAGGAAGCCGATCATATGTCTGACGAAACCTATCTAGAAGCCATTTGGCCCTCGGTTGCGGATGCAAATTCACGCTCAGAGGAATTCTCCCAGGTCACCAAGGATATGATAACCCTAATACCATCAAATGTCAATTACCCGCAGACAGATAAGGGAAGTGTCATCCGCGCCCAGGTGTATGACAAGTTTGCAGATATTATCGAAGCAATGTACACGAGGCTCGAGGGAGGCCAGGAGGGAAGCCTCAAGCTGGACCTTCCGTCAATCGAGCAATTCCTGATGCAGACGTGTAGGGATACGATTGGGGTTGCACTCGAGACACCAGAAACTGACTTTTTCAGCGTTGGGGTAGACAGCTTAAAAGCCATTCAAATGAGGCGCATTATTCAAAAGACAATCGAACTAAATGGAACACGATTGAATCCCAACATCGTGTACGAAAAGGGAAACGTGAGGGAGCTGGCTCGCTATCTCCATGCTTTGGGGCACGGGGGAAACGTCCCCGAGGTAGATGGGCTGCAATTGATGCAGCAATTGATTGATAGATATTCGGGCTTCCAGAAGCAGAATTCTCTACATCATGTTACCAACGGCAACATATCCAAGACCATGGGTCAAGCAGTGGTGTGTAGGCCTCCATAAATGAACAATGCAAGAAGCCATTTAACATGAACATAGGTCCTCACAGGAGCAACTGGTTCGATTGGAGCTCACGTCCTTGCACGGTTTGTTGCCGATGACAGGATCGAGAAGATCTACTGCCTTGCAAGGGGGGCCAATCCCATGCAAAGAATACTTAGCTCTTTAAAGAATCGAAGTATAGATATTTCAATTGCGAACCAACGCAAGGTCAGTGCCTTCACAGCAGATCTTAACAAACCAGGTTTTGGGCTGGACGCATCAACCTTGGCCCAAATGAAGAAGGATGTTTCGTTAATAATCCATATTGCATGGCCCGTTAACTTCAACATTCATCTGCGGAGCTTCGAGCCGCACATTGCAGGGCTTTACAATCTGCTCCAGTTTTCCCTGTCGGTGGAAGGGTCACGACCTGCCCAGTTATTTTTCTGCTCTTCCATTTCAACCGCATTCAATACGCCCGCTCCAGCTTCCATTCGGGATGGACCGATTGAGGAGCTTGGGCATGCAGCTAGCATGGGATATAGCCAATCCAAACTTGTTGGCGAGCACATTGTCCAGAACGCATATGATGCAGGCGCCTTAAGCTACGTTTTGCGCATCGGACAGGTGGTTGGTGATACCGATAATGGGCTGTGGAATGATAAAGAATTTATACCAATGATTATCAAGTCAGCTTTCACATTAGAGGCCTTGCCCGATTTGCAGGAGGTAAATACTTCCCCTTTCCCCGATTCACCACTTATCTCTAGCAGGTTCAAGTCCATAGCTGACGTTTGCGCAGCGCTGTTCCTGGATTCCAGTTGACATTCTCGCAACCATTATCTTCGAACTCTCTTGGAAGCTTGCTGAGCAATCTCCGGTCTATGGGAGCCCTCGCGAAAGCTCTTCTTCCATCTATTATAACATAGTTAACCCGCATACATTTCACTGGCACCAGCTACTCCAAGAACTGCTGGATAGTTCGTTTCTGTTTAACGCCATCCCCACCAACGACTGGCTTGTGAAACTGCGAGAGAGCGCAGAGCAGGAGGATGAGGCAGTCAATCCGGCGGTAACTCTGATTGAATACTTCGAGAGAGAGCACAGCGTTGACAAAGGATTGAAAGGTGGGGGATTAGACATTGAGACACATGCGGTGCAAAGAGACACAACAGTCCTAAAGAATCCTCCAAGGATAATTGAAGATGGCCTTGTGGCGAAGTTCCTGGCTCGATGGTTGCAACGATGGTTGCCGGAAAGGAAGTCAAAGGGGTTGCCTACTAGACAAGCGGAGTACCGAGACAAAAAGGCCCAATGTCTGGAGGAGTTCGGAACATTTCCAAGGAGCCTAGGTCAGATAGATGCCTAGTCAAGATTTGCAGAGGAATCCTGGAACCTTTCTCATCAGACCATGGTAGCTATCGAATGAAGCATCGAGATCATCAGGTTCGTTTTAAGATGTGAGATAACGGAAGAACTATCTTCCGGCCGCATAGATCCGAAATCTTATCTTATCTTGACCAGAGTTATCTTATATTTAGATTATCCGTCATTAGCACAAACCTTGTTCTTTTTCGCTGGACATCAAACCTTCCAAGGTACTTTCATTCCGGCTTCGATGAGCCAGTTTTTGATCCAAAGTCCCACCAATAGACTTAAAATATGCTATCTACGGACTACAGAGTACTGATTATGTCACAAACGGCCGATGGGTGTCGCGCTGAAAGGAGGTTGCGGAGCCCAACTCCGTGTCTCCTTCCGGCTAGCAGGCTGAGTGGGCTTTAAGGCGTTTCAACAGCTCGGCACTCCAGCAAGTAAATCGTGTCATCTAATCTCTTTTGCTTACCAACCAACCTTCTCGTCAAGGCATGTCCTTGCAGGAAGGAAGAAGCATTGCTTAGCCCTTGAATACCCTAACTAGTTTTTTCCTTTCAGTTGATCGGCATTCCCCTAGTTACCTCCGAAAGGAGGTATGCTTTGCATTTCCCTCTTAGGTTACCATGATTATATATCATGGTGACTCGCTCCCCTAGACTCTGTTGATTATATACCCGAGCCAACTATTATACCTATCATATACTTATCTCTATTCCTTCGTCATGTTCCAGTGATCAGGATATCATCCATATACGCTTGTATATACAAAAATGGAGATCGCCCCCGGGTCTTCCCAACCATCTGCCCAGGCCACCCAGGTTGACACTGACGAACCTCCCACTCATTCTCCACCTACCAGAAACTCGCAGTCCGAAACCAGCTTTGAAAAGAATGAGGAAGGGCAGTCGACCAACCACAGCAATAATGATGCTGGACCACAGCGACCTATTACAGGAATTCGCTGGCTTCTGGTGTGCCTGGCCATCTTTTCGGCGAACGTACTTTACGGCCTCGACAATACCATTGTGGCCGATATTCAAGCATCGATTTCCGAAGAATTCAATAATGTCAACCAGCTAGGCTGGCTTGGGTTTGGATTTTGCTTGGGATCAACCATTGCGATACTTCCACTCGGCAAAGCGTATGCCATGTTCGACACGAAATGGGTATTCATAGGCTGTCTGGCTTCATTCGCTGCGGCAAGTGCTCTTTGTGGTGCTGCACCATCCATGAATGCGATGATTGTGGGTAGAGTGTGGGCAGGCACTGGAGGGGCTGGCATGTACCTTGGGTAAGACACTGCCCAGTTGATCGTAAAAGTTTAGGCTAATGTGAAATAATTGAAATAGCACACTCAATCTTGTCACTACCTTGAGTACGCCGAAGCAACAGCCTTTATATGTGGGCATTACGGGGCTCGTTTATGGCAGCGGATGTATCTTAGGCCCTGTCGTTGGGGGTGCCTTTGCGGATAGCTCTGCTTCATGGAGATGGGTAAGATATTATTTGCATTCCGCACTTTGATTATCCCACAAGACAAAAAAGTATCATTACTGACGCCTACTGCAAGGGATTCTACATAAACCTAATAATTTTTGGAGCCATGACACCCATTTACTTGTTCCTGCTCCCATCTCTCCCCCGCTGGCCAGCAATGTCAGTTATGGATAAATTGAAATCTCTTGATTGGTTTGGAGCGGTTCTAAGCAGCGGCATGTATACTACCTTTGCGGTTGCCTTCTCGTTTGGAGGAGCAATATGGGCCTGGAGTGACGGTCGTGTCATCGCCTTGATCGTGGTATCTGCGCTCCTTGCGGCGGCCTTTGCCTTAAGTCAGTACCTCGCAGTCTTTACCAACGAGAACGATCGCCTGTTTCCGTGCGAGTTCCTCCGCAGTCCACAGCTTGTACTGCTTTTCGTATGTATGTCCTGCGGTGGAGCCTCTCTATTCGTCTCGATATACTATATCCCGCTATACTTCCTCTTCGTCCACGGTGACAGCGGTACTGAAGCAGCTGTCAGACTCCTTCCGTTTATCTGTTTATATGTTGTCACTGTTGTTACTTGTGGTGCTATCATGGGACGAACCGGCTACCACATAGTATGGTATCTTCTCAGCGGCATTTTCATGACATGTGGTGGTGCCGCGATGTATACTGTTCGTGGGAACACAGCAGCTGCAAATATCTATGGATATACTAGCCTAGTAGGCATAGGAATGGCAACTACTCAGGCAGGCTATGCGATCTCACGACACCTGGTGGAGCCAGGCCGAGTCCCTGAAGTCATCCAGTTCATGAATATATCCCAGGGCGCGAGTCAACTACTGGGCCTTACGATTGCGAGCTCCATGTTTCAGAACATCACATTCTCAAAGTTGAAGGCTCTCCTTGCCGGCACTGAATATACCGATAAGGAAATCCAAGCCGCCATTGCGGGCGCTCGAAGCACCGTACTCCAAAACGCGACTCCGGAACTCCGAGCGAAGTGCATCGATGCTATAGTGCAAAGTATTGGCAACGCATGGGTGCTGGTAATTACTGCAGGGGCTCTATGGACAGTGTGTTCGTGCTTCTTAAGCCGTAAACGGTTTTTGTGACGTTTACCATTCACGGCAATAGAAGGGATGGATGCAAAGTGGATAAGGCGTCCACACCTAGTACTAACAAGGGATCTGTTAAAAATCCTTATCTCCCCTTCATTATTCACGGAGCGAAGCGAAGTATATTGTATTCCAAAAAGTGGATATATAGAAGGGGTCAAATGTGCATACTAGAGTATTTTTTCTTTAAGTTGAAATACTGGCGGAGCTTATATAGCACTTATCAATTGGCTAGCCTAGACCCTAGAGATACACAAATCTGGACCATACAATAATTGTATGTGATATCATATATTATACGGGCTGGGAGTACTGCCTGTGCATCTAGGTATACTTATTGGATGTGACTGAGCAAGAGGAACCCTGTGGAGACTATGATTCTAAAAGTTTGTGATTCAAACAAAATAACAAGGTCATCTCCGGATGCTGGAGTGAGAACAAGGATTGAGAGGCAGAATCTTGTTTATTCACAAATTTTATTTCTCTTGTGAATGTACATTGTATAAACACAGCAGAAAACCATATCAATTTCTACTTTGATCACCTACCTCTTGTCCGCCCTTGGTTACCTGGTGTTGATCGGTTGTTGAGAGTCGAGTACCTTTGCCGCAGTGACGCCAGTGTCCTCTTTGGGAACCTCTGCTGAATCACCTCCCAAGTATTTTTCCGGCGCCTCATCGACAGAAGAAGCTCGTTGTCCGCCTCAGACCATCGGCCCCGGTTTGCTCCTTGATCGCTCATCCCCCACCGCGAACGTGCCGAAAACTGGGGTTTAAAACGGCCTTGGCTGGGTAAGGAGCCGCACGCCTCTCGCAGCTCCTGAGTGCACCATATCTCTTCAAGTTGGAGGACTTGGTTACGAATCTTGTACTGAAACTGCCTAAGAAGGCAGAGCAGCACATCAATGGTGCATATCTGTGCATGCATACGATTCCGCCAAGCGCCATCGTTCAGGAGTTAGATCTTGAACAGGTTAAAATAAGTATGTACCCTGAGTGGCAATGTGAATAGTTGTCAGTAGGCTAAAGCTGAACAGGCAGACATGAGCGAGACCTCGACAAGGTGTACGCAAAAGAGGGGAATTTTGATTACCTTAATGGTTATGACAGCAGCGAGCGAGAAGCAATGCAGGAGAATTGGAACACTATATTTGAGGAAAATATGGAAGACAACTGGTGATCCTAATTCATGGGTAAGATGATATCAAATAAAGATGTATATTTGCACATCGCGTATTAATGTTATAGCCCTGATAATTTATTGCAATTCCTTTTTTATCAATAGAGAGCGTAACTTAGAGATCAAGATTTTGCATCTTGCATTCTCTGCACCTCTGGCAGTCCCCATTTTCGCATCCACTCACATCCCACTATGTCTTCAATCGTGGCTCTTTTGCTTGGCTCAAGGACTAACATCGACTTTATCATGTCACAGAACGCATTCTCCTCCTCCGCTGAAAAGGTATCAAACCTCTTCCTCTCTCTTGGGTTGTGTATATATTCCGTAAACCGTTGAATCCAGTTCCTAGTACTATTACCGTACCACTGACGAAGATATTCTTTCACATTTTTACGTCCATCTTCGTCAAACCAATTACTTCTTTCTTCCCACTTACTCCACCACCGATCAGGAAGTTTACCAAGCATCTCGACCTGTTCGATTGTAACTCCATCTAACGTGGCTGGGAAGGCTTCAAACGGGGGGGCGGATCCAAAAATATCCCAGATAGTGCATCCAAGCGTCCATATATCCCCCGAGAAAGAAAGAGGCTCATCGAATTCCGTGGAGCCCGCGAAACGTGATTCTGGAGGCGCAAGCAAGAGTGGTGTATGGGCAATAAACTGCTTCGTCACTCGAGGATTATAGGCTTCTCCAAAATCTGCAATCATAATGGCAGAGTCTACTAGGGAAATCTCATCACTACCGAGCCCAAGCCAAGCTGGGACAATAACTTCTGAAGGAACTCCTATATCTAGGGGTGCGCCATCCTCACGAACAACTTGCTCTTTCACCGGTTCACCGGTTCTAGCATATAGCTGCTTAATCGTCATATCTTGCATCTCTGACGGCAAGCGAAGGAGAATATTTGCAAGATGGAGATCTATAGCCACGTTTAGCCAGGAATCTATACCCCTATATGAGAGATTGTAGTATGCCAAACATACCACCATGAACGATGCCTTGAGAATGGATAAATTGCAGACCAAGTATAAGTTGTGAGGCGATAGCTCGAGCGGCAGGGAGATGGAGAAGTCGGTGATACGCAGCATCCTTCGCTTCGTGGATGCTAATTCTAGCAGCTTCTGTGACTAAACACAAATGCGTACCATTTGGCCCACAGAATGTAAAAGAGTCAAGCACTTTCTGTGGAGTATTCCGCCCAGAGAGCTCGGATTTAGCTCTAGCTAACTGTGAAAGAACCTGTATCTCATGAGTTCGCTCAGCCGATTCTGCGGTTAATATCTTGAGGGCAACAAGTCGGCTTTGTCTTCTATCTTCTGCCAGCCAGGTTGTGGCAGATCGACCGAACCCGAGCTTATGAGCGATAATATATCGACCTGAACAAAATTCATCTCCAATTGTGACTGGATGGTAACCTCCAGGAACATAATAGTCCAAGCGCTCAACTTCTTCCACAAATTTGTACCGGACTCTGCTAGGTTCCATGCGTGTTGTAATACGTCTTTGCGCCTGTGAAATAGAGTGCCAAGTCTGTTTATAGGGCAGTATAAATGCTCTGACGCTGTAAGGTCGTAGAAACGCGTTGCTGGCTCGAACGGCCATAGTGTATGCGTGCGTTATTGTACGTACAGCATGCAACGGGACCTCATGTTATCCTTCGATCTGGATGAACAATACTCCGAACCCCGGACGATCTACGAGGATTAACAATAGTCCGATATAAATTGTGTGTGAACCCAAACCCAATATTTAACAGTTATATAGGGGGGAAAAAGGTTTGGTTATAATCTGCGTTACTATAAGGGTTATACTAAGCTACTAAATATCTAGTATAGTTAAATTTACCTTATTATATATTTTTCTTTTTTTCTTCTCCTCTTCTTCGTATAATATTATATAGCCTCTCTATAATCTTATATAGTTTAATTTATAACCCCTACTTTACCTCTATTTTAGTACTATATAGTATAATTAAAATAGAAAACTCTTTATTATTATCTTTATCTATAATAGATTAGTAGATAGTAATTAATATTTAGCTATTTTAGTATAAAGATGCTACAAAGGGGGTCTTCAGCCTATATAACTAGAAGTACGCTTAGATAAGAATCACTTAAAGGCTCTTTATAGATAGTTAGGTCGAAGTATTATTAGAGATATATCTAAATAGAGATACTCTAGTATTTAACTTTAAGATAATAGCTCTAAGTCTAGCTTACTCCTATATATATAAATTCCTTATTATAATTAAAGTAGTACTCTAGTTAATTAGGTATAAAGCTTATTAAGGGGATATTAAATAGATAAAGGAAGTATATTTATATTAATTAGTACTATAAAGCTATAACTTACTATAAAGTTAACTTTAATTATAAGTATTAAAAGAACTTTTAATTAAGATAGAAAATAAGTATCTTTATATATATATTAATCTAAATCTATATTATCTATTTCCTTATAAATCTATCGTTAGTCTTAAACTTTAAGTCTATTATTAGATTCGACTTTTAAATCTATTATTAGATTTAAACCTCAAATCTATTATTAGATTCTCTAGTACCTTAGTAACTTAGATTCTATATAATTATATAATTTACTTATTCTAAGTTTTCTATCTACTCTATATTAGTCTAATAAATATATTTACCTAAGCTATACTATAGGTAGTCTATAATATTATTTCTCTCCTTTTTAATAAATTATCTTAATTATTATTTTCTCTTTCTTATAAGTAGTAAGTATACTCTTTATTATTTTCCTAAGAGTTCTATAAGTTCTTTTTATCCTTTATTATAGCTTCTAAATCTAGTATTTAAAAATCCTTATATTTTTATAATTATACTTTTAAACTTTAAGTTCTTTCTAAAATTATTAATTATTAAGGGTAGATCTCTAAGTTTCCTTATAATAATTATTTTATCTTAATAACTCCCTATATAGTTATATTTAAATCTCTCTCTAGTTATTATATTATTTATTATACTACTTATATCTATAATAACTATCCTTATATAGGCTATACTTATAATCCTTTAGAGTAGACTTATTAGAAAGAATAGAAGTTCTTTACCTAGTATTATATTTTTAATAGCCGCTTAACCTTATTATTACTCTCCTCCTAAGCCCTATATCTCTAGAATAAGCTCTCCTCTCTTTATTATACTATCGCCAATAAGTTCTATAACTCCCGTCGTCTATTAGAGTTTTAAGCTACTAAGCTGTAGCTTTAGCTTTGTAGTAATAAGATATTATCCTCTACTAAGAAGGTAATTAGTCCTTCTTCCTCGGCTAGTCTATCTCTAGATTAGTTTTTCGCTATTTTATTTGATTCTATCGATATTTCTTAATCGCCTATATTATATTCTAGAGGTTCTTAATAGACTCGTAAGTATTTTCCGTGCTATTAGACTGGGGCCGAGTCCGGGTTTTTTACCCGGACCGGCCCGGTCCGACCCGGCCGGGTCGAGTCGGTATTAGGCTTTTTTTAGACTCGGTCCGACCCGGCGAGCTGGGTTGCTACAAAGGGGGGTTCTTCAGCCTGTACAACTGGAAGTACGCTTGGGTGGGAATCACTCAAGGACTCTTTATAGATAGTTAGGTCGAAGTATTATTAGAGATATATCTAAATAGAGACACTCTAGTATCTAACTTTAAGGTAATAGCTCTAAGTCTAGCTTACTTCTATAGATATAAGTTCCTTATTATAATTAAAGTAGTACTCTAGTTAATTAGATATAAGGCTTATTAAGGGATATTAGATAAATAAAGGAAGTATACTTATATTAATTAGTACTATAAAGCTATAACTTACTATAAAGTTAACTTTAATTATAAGTATTAAAAGAACTCTTAATTAAAGTAGGAAACGAGTATCTTTATATATATATTAATTTAAATCTATATTATTTATTTCCTTGTAAATCTATTATTAGTCTCAAACCTTAAGTCTATTATTAGATTCGACTCTTAAATCTATTATTAGATTCGAACCTTAAATCTATTATTAGATTCTCTAGCGCCTTAGTAACTTAGATTCCGTATAATTATATAATCTACTTATCTTAAGTTTTCTATCTACTCTATATTAATCTAATAAATATAGCTACCTAAGTTATACTATAGGTAGTCTATAATATTATCCCTCTCCTTCTTAACGAATTATTCTAATCGTTATCTTCTTTTTCTTATAAGTAGTAAGCGTACTCCTTATTATTTTTCTAAAGGTTCTATAAGTTCTTCTTATCTTTTATTATAGCCCCTAAATCTAGTATTCGAAAATCCTTACGTCCTTATAATTATACTTCTAAGCTTCGAGTTCTTTCTAAAATTATTAATTATTAAGGGTAGGTCTTCGAGTTTCTTTATAATAACTATTTTATCTTAATAACTCCCTATATAATTATATCTAAATCTCCCTTTAGTTATTATATTATTTAATATACTACTTATATCTATAATAACTATTCTTATATAGGCCGTATTTATAATCCTTTAGAGTAGGCTTATTAGAAAGAATAGAAGTTCTTTACCTAGTATCGTATTTTCGATAGCCGCTTAACCTTATTATTACTCTTCTCCTAAGCCCTATATCTCTAGAATAAGCTCTTCTCTCTTTATTATACTATTATTAATAAGTCTCGTTATCTACTCGAGTTCTAGACTACTAAGCTATAGCTTTAGCTTTATAGTAATAAGATATTATCTTCTACTAAGAAGGTAGTTAGTCCTCCTTCCTCGGCTAGTCTATCTCTAGATTAGTTTTTTACTATTTTATCTAATTCTATTAATATTTCTTAATCGCCTATATTATATTCTAGAGGTTCTTAATAGGCTCGTAAGTATTTTCTAAATTATTATAATTTTTCTATTTTACTAGATAGTAAAGTTTTCTACTAATCCTTTTTTTATCTAGAATTCTTTCTACTTCGTATTCTTATTCTTAGTTTTCTTATTTAAGTTCTAGTTTATATAGTTTAGCGTTCTAGGGTACTTTTTTAATTAATAAGATATAAAATACTAGGTATATTTTATATAGTCCGGTAGTTAGAGTTTATAGTTAACTTATCCGAGTTATTCTAAAATTTTAAATAGTTCTATCCTCTAGTAGTCTAGTTTATTACTTAGTCTTATAGTTTTAATATTCCGTTATAGTAGAAATACTTTCTCCTCTCTTTTAAAAGTTAGTACTTCTATATATTTTTTATTATAGTAGTTACTTATTCTATAACTTAAGAATTTAAGATTCTTCTTTATCGTTTCGTATAGGTTTCGTAATTTTTCTACCATTATTTCTATATCTCTTATATAAGTTTTTACTTTTCTAGATATTTTTATCGTTTCTAATTCTCTTCTATAATTTATAAAGAAAGGTATTATATCTATTAAGGCTATCTTAGCTCTATTATAAACGAGCTATACTATTAGTAGTAGTTTAACCTAATTATTCTATTCTTAGTTAATATAGTATCTTAGATATTATTCTATAGTGTAAGGGGTTGGACCTCTATTCCCTTCTCGGGTCACCGCACGCTCCGTAATCGACGAGGCAGTAAGGCCTGTCTGGAGATACTATTACCAGACTCCCCCTTTTTACTCTCGCGTACGTGACCCTTAACACAGTCACATAACCTTAACGCCTAAAGCTATAGCTCTATCCTCTATCACCGACTTCCTTCCTTTTCCCCTTTCTTCTTCTTCCCTATATATTTTATCTTCGACTTACGGATACCCTTAGTTAGTTAAATAGAACTCTCTTCGGCCGTTAATATTATAAAATATATTATTATATTAGTTATATTGGTTATATTGGACACATTGGTCATATTGGATACATTGGTTATATTGGATATATTGGTTATATTGGACACATTGGTTATATTGGACATATTAGTTATATTAGATATATTGGGTATATCGAGTACACAGAAGATATTAGAAATATTGGTATAGGAATATTAGAATAGAAGATTAGAACGTAATAGATATAGCGGAAGGCCAATATTAGGGCTAGGAGAATAATAGAAATAGATAGTAGAATAGTAACTAGCCACCGAGTTAGTTAGGAGCTTTTCTAGAGTAGTAGAGTACCCTTATAGAGAGGCAGACGGAGTAGATTAGAACCTTAATAGTATAGCTAGCTACGCTAAGAGAGAGGGTATAGGAGTAGGGGATACCTCTAGTAGTATATCTTACCCCCTAAGCCTCACCGGCCCCCTTAATATAGATACTACCACACCCTAATCGGCCAAAACCCGCCTTACTAAACGCGGAGAAGTTTAGTAGAGAAAGACTATTAGACTATCTATTATAGAGGATAGAAGTTAATACTAAACTTATAGTAGATAGGGAGTTAATTAGGGGCCCTAGCTAGCGAGTATAGTATATTTTCTCCCAACTAGAAGGAGTAGTAGTAAGAAGAGTCCTTCTCTAGGTAGAGCGCAACTAGTACGACCTAAGCTAGTTTATACTAGTATATTTCTATACTTATCTAGACTACTTTTTCGTCGATCTAGCTTAGTAGGAGAAGGCTAGGCGGCGGGTATATATTATACGCCAAGGGAAGTAAGCACTAGCTGAGTTTCTTGTAGAATTTAATTAAGTTATTATAGAAGTAGGAGGCTATACTTGGGACAATATAGTAAAGATAGAAGCATTATAGATGGCCCTAGATCCTAAGCTCCTAGAGTATATGATTAGAGTAGATATCCCCAAGTTCTACGAGGACTACTACTCCCTCCTTAGGCGAATAGATAATAGATCTAGAGAGGTATAGCGAGTAGTCTAGGCCTAGTATATTAGGCTCTAAGGTTATAGAGTATAGAGCTCTTAGAACTAGTAGCCCCGCGCTCTTGCCCTAGCGGTCCCTTAAGGGGACCCTATAGATATTAATAGTACCGCCTAGAAGCTAGCTCGCCGTACTAAGTAGGCGTCGCCTAAAGAGAGGGAAAAGTATAAGTAGAGCTATAGGTACCTATACTATAGAGGCGTAGACTACTTCGTCGCAGCTTACTCTTATCTATCGCTACGCTTAATAATATAAATTATAGATATAACCCCGGCGGCGTCGGGACTACTACTAGATCTAGAAGAGGAGGAGGATACTAACTACTTAGACTAGAGAAAAGACTAGCTCCTATATTAAAGCGTATATAGGAGCCCCGAGAAGATATACTATAAGAATAGTAAAGGTTCTAGAAAGGAAAGATAGAAAGTCTATATATCGTTATAGATACTATAGTGAATTAAACCGCTATAGCTAGAACTATAATAGATACTAGCTATAGAGCCTATAGAGTAATAATATTAGCCTTTACTAGAAAGTAGCGTATTAAGTATATTCTAATTATATTATATATACTCTTCGGTATAAATAGACCGACGGGCGAGATAATAATAGAAGTAGAGTATATAACCCTAGATATCGCGGGTAACTAATAGGAGCGTATATTTATATATATCCTGCCGCGGGTAGTAGAGTACGATATTATATTAGGAAGGGGTTAGATAGCGGATTAGGACGCCTTATTAGAAAAATAGATAAGGATATTGGTTTTTAATTAGATAGGGGTTAGAGTAGAGGTAGGGGATATATAGAGGAAAATAGATATAAAGGAAATTTTAGCCGTAGCCTTTAGCTACTTATATAGGAGAGTAAGGAGGGAGAAGGCGTAAAAGGGAGACCTCGATGAGTAGGAGGCAGAGTGCCATCCACGAATAATGTCAGAATCTATCTAATGAAGACCTTACTAGACGGCTCCTAGCGAGTCTATAGGACAAGGTATATAAGTACCAACAAGGCCGGTCTGGCGATGCCATCACCAGACGGCTCCTAGCGAGTCTATAGGATAAGGTATATAAGCACCAATAAGGCCGGTCTGGCGATGTTATTACTAGACGGCCCCTATTGAGCCTACTACACAGAGTACGCTGTGCGTATAGGTGATAATAGAGCCTATCTGTGGAAGTCTTTACTAGATAGCTCCTATTAAAATATTCGTAGCGAGTATAGCGGATATCGAGAAGGCTCTAAAGGTAAAGCCACGGACGAATTCTAGAATAAAGCTACCGCCGCAGTATTATAAGTACCTAGATATATTTAACTAGAAGGTAGTAGAAACACTATCTCTATATAGATTAGGTATCGATCACGAGATCGAGCTAGTCGAATAGGACGAACGGGGAAATAAGCTAAAGATCCTCTAGGGCCCTCTCTATAATATATCTAGAGGCGAGCTATTAGTACTTCGGAAAACCCTTATAGAACTACTAGAGAAAGGGTTTATCCGCGTAAGTAACTTACCTATAGCCGCCCCTATACTATTTACTAAGAAGTTAGGAGGAGGACTAAGGTTCTACGTTAACTATAGGGGCCTAAATAAGATTACCCGGAAGGATAGATACCCCCTTCCTCTAATAAATAAGATACTATAGCGGATTTCGAAGGCGAAATAGTTTACTAAGCTTAATATAATTACTACCTTTTACTAGCTTCGGATAGCGGAAGGATCGAAATAGATAATAGCGTTTAGAATATAGTATAGCCTATACGAATAGCTCGTAACCCTATTTAGTCTAGTTAATATATCGAGTATATTTTAATAATATATTAATTAGGTACTACGGGACTTCCTAGATAAATTTATATTAGCCTATATTAACGATATCTTAATTTTTATAGAAGGGCCCCTCGAGGAATATAGAGCGTAGATAAAGAGAGTACTCTAGAAACTAAGAGAAGTAGAACTACCTATTAATATTAATAAGAGCGAATTCGAAGTTACTTCTATTAAGTATCTTGAGTTTATTATTAATACTAAAGAAGGAATTAAGATAGACCCCGCGAAGGTTAACGCTATTCTAAACTAGTAAGTACTATAATTAGTAAAAGAGGTATAAGGGTTCCTAGGGTTCGCAAACTTTTATTAGAGATTTATAAAGGACTTCTTAAGGATAGTAGCCCCCTTAATAGAACTTATTAAGAAGGATATCGAGTTTAAGTAGACGTTAGAGGCTAATACGGCCTTTAATAAACTTAAGAAGAAATTTATAGCTAAGCCTACTCTTTTATAATTTAACCCAGAATAGGAGACTATACTAGAAACTAACTCTTCCGGATATATAGTAGGAGGTACCTTAATATAGTATAATAATAAGGGCCTTTTTTACCCCTATACCTTTTATTTAAAAAGGAACTCCCCGGTCGAGTATAACTACAAGATCTATAATAAGGAACTACTCGTAATTATTCAGTACTTAGAAGAATAGGAAGTAGAACTCCTAGTAGTTAGCTCTTTTAGAATTCTAATAGACTATAAGAACTTAGAGTACTTTATAACAGTCCGACGGCTAATAGAGTAATAAATAAGATAGATAGAATTCCTAAGCCGGTTTAACTTTAAGATAATCTATCGGCTAGAGATTCTAAACTTAATAGTAGATATACTCTCGCGGAGGGAGTAGGATATACTTAAAGATATATTAGACGAACGGTTAGCCTATAGAGAGATAAAACTACTAAAGGATAAATAGATTAATATAAGTAATAGTAGTAAAGAGGACCTCCCTAGTATTAGTATTAAGCTCTCCGCGAAGCCCGAAGTATATATACTATCTATAGCGCCTAATAGTAGGCTATTAAGGTACCCTAGTAATAATATTACGCCCTCTAGAACTAGAGGCTATTACTAGACTAGCCTTAAGACTAATAAACTGCGGAGTATTTAGAAGAATATACGGAGAAATAACTCTATTATACTAGTACTAGAATAAGTAGTACGGGAGAAGAGAGCGAGGTTCTCTATCTACCTCGGGGTAAAGGTATCGATAATAGAGTACTCTCTAGTACTAAACGGCGAACTACTCTAGAGAGGGAGGAGGTAGATACCTAATAGCGAACCACTACGGACAAGAATAGTATAAGATATCCACGACTCTGTACTTAGTGGCCACCTAGGAAGAGAGGTTATAACCGCCCTAGTAGATAGATAATTCTACTAGCCAGGCTACACGAGAGATATTAGATAGTTTCTATAGAACTACGCGATCTATAGAGCCTTAAACTCCTAGAAGGACTAAAGATAAGGATTACTTAAGCCCCTACCCGTACTAGATAGATTATAGAGTAAACTCTCTATAGACTTTATTACTAACCTCCCGAAGAGCTAGCGCTATACTACTCTATTAGTAATAATAGATAGGCTAAGTAAAGGGGTTATACTAAAACTTTGCGAGAAGATAGACGCTAATATCGTCGCTAAGATCTTTATTAGAACGATATATAGGCGGTACGGACTACTACGGGCTATAGTTATAGATTATAGAATATAGTTTACCGGAGCGCTTTAGACTTAGATCTATTAAGTCCTAAGGATAAGGAGGCGCCTATCGACTATATAGTACCCGGAGACGGATAGTTCTACTAAAAGGATAAACTAGATAATAGAGATCTACCTATAGAAGTATATAAACTATCTATAGGACGACTAGTACGACTAGCTCCCCTTAGTAGAGCTTACGATTAATAACCGAGATACGGCGGCTATAGGCGTATTCCCCTTCTTTCTAGAGTATAGGTACTATCTAGATATAGTGGATTTTCCGGAAGACCTGACGGCAGAAGCTTCTGACTTAAGGAGCCCTATCTAACGAGCGGACGCCATCTTATATAAGCTGAAGTCAACTAGTAAATAGGTATAGGCTTCAATGGCGGCCGCCTAATAGGAGTAATAGGATTTTGTGAATAGGTTTAGGGACCTAGGTACGCAGTACGAAGTAGGGGATTATATATAGCTAGATTTACGAAATATTAAGACGGACTGACCCTCTAAGAAGCTTGACACAAAATACGGAAAGTTTAAAGTCTTAGAGAGGATTAGAAGCTATACTTATCGCCTAGATACCCCCGGGATAATATATAATATATTCTATATAAATCTACTCCGTCCTATAGCCTTAGATCTACTACCTTCGCAGCGAGTACAGGCCTAGTAACTACCTAGGATAGTTGGCGAGGACGGGGAGCCCGAAGAATTCGAGGTCAACTAGATAGTAAAGGAACAGACTAAAAAGGGATAATGGCAGCTACTAGTAAAGTAGACGGGCTAGGATAAGCTAACCTAGGAACTAGCTTCGGCGCTATAGGAGACCGCCGCCCTCAACGCTTTCGAAGCGAGAACTAAAAGGGAGGCGTAATATAAGGGGTTAGACCTTTATTCCCTTCTCGGGTTACTACGTACTCCGTAATTAACGAGGTAGCAAGGCCTATCTAGAGATACTATTACCAGACTCCCCCTTTTTATTCTCGCGTACGTAACCCTTAATATAGTTATATAACCTCAACGCCTAAAGCTATAGCTCTATCCCCTATCACTGACTTCCTTCCTTTTCCCCTTTCTTCTTCTTCTCTATGTATTTTGTCTTCGACTTACGGATACCCTTAGTTAGTTAAATAGAACTCTCTTCGGCCGTTAACATATAGTTTAATTTATCCTTTTACTCTATCCGTCCGTTTAAGGGTAATATACCGTAGATACTTTCTATTTAATCCCTATTCTTTTAGTAAGTATTATCTAAAATTTACTTATAAATCGTATATCCCTATCTAATATAATTTCGTCTAGTAATCTATAATTAGTAAATACTTATTATAGTAGAATATATACCGTATTTAGTATAAATATTTTTTTAATAAATAGAATAAAGTAGGTATACTTTATTAATTAATCTATAATTATTATTATTATATTGTATTATATACTTAATTGTAGCTCTTTTAATTTTAATAATTTTATAATAAAATCTATCGCTATTAATTTCTAAGGGGTTTCCTTATATAGTATAGATTATAAGAGTCTATATAGCGCGTATTATACTAATTTATTATATTAGTAAATATTATACTTCTAGATATATTATCTAATATCTCTCTATATATTTAGCTAATAATAACTTCTAGTAATCCTTTCTATAGTTTTCTCGATTCCGAAGTATCCTATACTTAGTTTATTATAATTTTTCTTTAATATTTATTCCCGTACTTCCTTAGGTATATATATTTATCTATAGAATAGAAGTATTCTATTCTCTTTTTAGTATCTAGTATCTTCGCTTAAGATCTTTCTAATTAAGGAGTCCTATTTTAAGTACTTCTATATTTCTTCTTCTAGAGTATCCTCGTCGAATATAACTATTCTAGTAGCTCTTAATACTTATATATCTAAGACTATATTACTAGTATTTAAGTCTTAATATAAGATTACCCTATATTCTCTTCTTTTTATTATTAAGTCTAGTCTCCTACTTAATATGTCCGTAAAAGTGTTCTCTATTCCTCTATAATATTATATTCTAAAGTTATAGTAAGCTAAGGTCTTGGTATACTATCTTAACTATCGTCGAGTTAGTTCTTTTATTATTATAAAATATATTAGGTTCTAATAGTTACTAATTACTATAACTTAGTATCTTACTCCTTATAACTCTTATTTCTATCTCTTAAATATAGTAACTATTACTAATAGTTCTTTATCGTATATATTATAATTCTATTCTATAGATATTATTATCCTAGTATAGTATACTATAAGTTATAATTTCCCGTTTTCGTCTTTTTACTATAATTTAGCCCTAATAGTATAGTCTAATATATCTATATTAATATATACTTCTTTCTCTAGATTAAAATATAGTCGTATATCTCCTTATCTAAACTTCTTCTTTAGTTCTTAAAATACTATCTCTTCCCGTTCGTTCTATAAAAACTCTTTTCCTTTCTTAAATAGTTCTATAAGTAGTTTCGTAATTTCTAAGAATTAGTATATATACTATTAGTAGTAGTTCGCTAATCTATAGAATTATTAAACTTCTTTAACTATTATAGATATTAGCTATTTATTAATTATTTTAATCTTATCTAGGTCTATCCGAATTCCTTCTATTAAGATAATATATTCTAGAAATTTTACTTCTTATTTATAGAACTTATATTTTATTACTTTAAGATATAGATTATACTCTTATAGTTTCTTAA
This sequence comes from Microsporum canis CBS 113480, assembly GCF_000151145.1. Taxonomy (NCBI): domain Eukaryota; kingdom Fungi; phylum Ascomycota; class Eurotiomycetes; order Onygenales; family Arthrodermataceae; genus Microsporum; species Microsporum canis. The sequence goes on along the minus strand of NW_003299161.1, from coordinate 16,355 downwards.
GTATAATCTTAACTTTTTCTATATAGTCTACTTTATCTCTTTTAGTAAATATAAGGATATCGTCTAAGTATACTACTATAAATATATCTAGATATTCGCGTAGTATATTATTAATAAAAGCTTAAAATATTACTAGTATATTTATTAATCTAAAAGGTATAACTTAGTATTTATAAAGTCTAAATCTTATCCTAAATATAGTTTTCTATTCTTCTCCTTTTTTAATTTATATTCGGTAGTAAGCTTCTTATATATCTAGTACTATAAACTATATTACTCCTCTAAATCTATCTTATAGTTTATTAATTAATAGTAAAGGGTATTTATTTTTAATAGTAATATTATTTAATTATCGGTAATCTATATATAGTCGTAAACTTCTATCTTTCTTTAATATAAAGATAATTAGGTATTCTACTAGTAATATTAATTATTATATATATCCTTTCTCTAGATTTTTATTAATATATTATTATAACTCCTCGAGTTCCTTCTTAGTTAATCTATATATAGGTTTTAGTATAGACTCCTTTCCTTCTTTTAAAGGTATCTTATAATCCTAAGCCTTATATTTTAGTAAGCTCTCTATTAGTTCTTATTCTCTAAAGATCTCTAGTAAGTTGTAGTACTTCTAGGGTATTTATTTTTTTAATTCTTTTATTTTAGCTTCCTTTCTTTAGTAAATAGTTTTCTTTTCTTTTTCTTTTAATTAATTATTTCCTTATTTCGTTGTTCCCGTATTAACTTAAATCGTTTTATTTAGTATCTAACCTTAGTCCTTATTCTCGTAGGTAGCTACTAAGGTACTAGTCTTCTAGTTAGAGTAATAGTCTCTACTATCTAGTTATAATATACTATCTCTCTAGTTAATCGTAGAGTTATATTTTTATAGCTAAGGGAATCCCAAGATAATATTATATCTTCCTAAGGTAGTTATATTAAAATACTTCTACTCTTTATATTATTCTATAATATATATCTTTATACCTATAGTTCGTCTATTTACTTTATCTAGAGTCCTTCTATTTAGTCCTCTAAGTAGATATAGTTTATTTATTCGTAAGGTTTATATTTCTAAATCGTCTATAAATTTCTTATTTATAAAATTTCTAGTAGCTTTTAAATTAATTAAGGTTTGCGTGTTTAATCTATTAATCTAGATTATTATTTCGAGGTATTCTAATCTATTAGTAGCTACTAGACTTCGGTCTATAAAAACGTTTAGTTTTTATACTATCTTAGTATTATTTAGATTATAAGTTTATCTTCTAACTTAGTTATAGAAGTAGTCTTCTAACTAGTCCTAGTCTTTTAAATTAGATTTATTCTAGTGATTCTCGTTTAAATCTAGTTTCTCTTTTTATTATTTTTTAATTATCTTTAGGTATTATTTCTAAAACTTACTACCTTTCTTTTCTACGTAAGATCTTCTATTATTATCTAGTCGTATATAGGTTTCTTTAAGATTTTCCTATTATATAATATATACTTCTTATATCTTCTTATTATCTTTAGTTATCTATAGTAGGTATATCTTATATTTCTCTTTTCTATATATCTATCTATAATATTTATTATTATTTAGGTATCTAATATATACTATATAGTCCTCTAAATAATATAGTCTCTATTCTAGGTACTATTAGCTTTATTAGTATATTTTATAGTTATAGTTACTTTATAAGTAGTATAAGTACTATAGATACTTTAGATCTATAATTTCTTTTTACTATTACCTAAGGTATAGTAGATATATTCCTCGTTATTTATATACTAACTAGTAAAACTTAGTAAGGTAGTTTATATATTTATCCTCCTCTTTCTATTATAATTCTAATAGTATAATATATTCATAGGCGTTCGATAATTTTATCGTTACTTATAGTTTCTAATAGTTTTCCTTAATTTTCTAGTATATTTCTATATATAGAGCTTTCTATATCTTTAATTTATATATTAGTTTGTATTTATATTCTCCCTATACTAGCTATATTAGATAGTTATTTTTATTAAAGACTTCGTTAAGATCTTCCTTTTAGAGTATAATTCTTTCTTCGCGTATATTCTTCTATTCGAGTTTTTTATTCTAAATTTATTATTTAGAGTATCTCTAGGTATAATATTTCCTCTAAATTCTAGCTAAGTATTTAAATCTATAAGTATATTTTCCTTATTTAATAACTATCGGATAGTACTCTCTATACTCTCTTAGAATTTCTTTAATTTATACTTATCTTTCTTTTAGTAAGTTCTAGCTATTCTATCTTTTATAAAAGTTATTCTTCGAGTATTTTTCTTACTCCTTAATTTATTATAACTTTTCGTTTTCTTATTCTAATACTATATTTTATCGTTCTAGTATTAGTATTCTAATAGTTACCCTAAGGTACTTTTATAGTTTCCTCTTTCCTCGATTACTTTCTTGCTTACTAGCTAATAGCGTCTTAGTAGTATTAAGTTAGTTTCTAGTTTATTATTTCTTTCTATAATCTCTAGTATAATATCCTAGTTTTTTATAATAGAAATATAGCTTCTATTTCTAGTATTATTTCTTTTTATTATTATTTTATCTTTATTATTTAGTTATATCTAGTTCTATAGGTATAGTATACCTTTTATCGATTTATCTTATAGAGTATCCTTATTTAGATTTCTAGTTATATTCTTTCTATTCTATATCTCTTTTATATAGTTATATATTAATTCTAATAGCTTATTCGATTATCTAATATATCTATATTAGTCTCTCCTTAAGTCGTACTATTTTATCCTTAACTCTATCTTTAAGTCCTTAATAAAATTAGTCGGCTAGTACCTCTTCGTCCTATTCGAGGTATAATATAATCTACTAAAAGTCCGATATATATTGTGCTGCGCTTCCGGTTTATTGAAGTCGATAGATCTTCTACGCTATATTTCTGCTATAAAGGGGGGTTCTTCAGCCTATACAACTAGAAGTACGCTTGGGTGGGAATCACTTAAGGGCTCTTTGTAGATGGTTAGGTTGAAGTATTATTAGAGATATATCTAAATAGAGATACTCTAGTATCTAACTTTAAGGTAATAGCTCTAAATCTAGCTTACTCCTATAGGTATAAGTTCCTTATTATAATTAAAGTAGTACTCTAATTAATTAGGTATAAGGCTTATTAAGGGATATTAGATAAATAAAGGAAGTATACTTATATTAATTAGTACTATAAAGCTATAACTTACTATAAAGTTAACTTTAATCGTAAGTATTAAAAGAACTTTTAATTAAGATAGGAAACGAGTATCTTTATATATATATTAATCTAAATCTATATTATCTATTTCCTTATAAATCTATTATTAATCTTAAATCTTAAGTCTATTATTAGATTTAACTCTTAAATCTATTATTAGATTTAAACCTCGAATCTATCGTTAGACTGGGGTCGGTACCGGGTCGGGCCGGGTTTTGGCCTTTAAACTACCGACCCGATCGGGTCGGTACTAATAAATTCTTAGCACGGGTCGGGCCGGGCCGAACCGCGTCGAGTCGGGTAAAAAACCCGGGTTTTTAACTTTCTATTACTAATAGTAATATCTTCCTAAATAGGAAGGCTAGGCAAATAAAAATATTATTATTTAAAAGCTCTATTAATTCTCTATAAAATAAGGCTATTTACGTTTTGAAATTATTAGTATTAGAGGCTCTAGCTTTATATTAAGATATAGTTCTAAAAATAGTATACTTTCTTTAAAATTTAGCTAGAGAGCTTAATTTAAATAGTATTAAACTACTAATAACCTTATTTAATAGAGAATTAATAGAGCTTTCTAAAGATTCTATTCTTATTTACTTAGCTTCCCTATTCAGAGAGTTAGAATATTTTAAGCCTCAACCCGACTCGACGGGCCGGGTTCTAAGCCTTAACCCGGCTCGCCGGGTCGGACCGAGTCTAAAAAAAGCCTAATACCGACTCGACCCGGCCGGGTCGGACCGGGCCGGTCCGGGTAAAAAACCCGGACTCGGCCCCAGTCTATCTATCGTTAGATTCTCTAGCGCCTTAGTAATTTAGATTCCGTATAATTACGTGATCTACTTATTCTAAGTTTTCTATCTACTCTATATTAGTCTAATAAATATAGTTACCTAAGTTATACTATAGGTAGTCCGTAATATTATCCCTCCCCTTCTTAATAAATTATCTTAATTATTATTTTCTCTTTCTTATAAGTAGTAAGCGTACTCCTTATTATTTTCCTAAAGGTTCTATAAGTTCTTCTTATCCTTTATTATAACCCCTAAATCTAGTATCCGAAAATCCTTACGTCTTTATAATTATACTCCTAAGCTTTAAGTTCTTTCTAAAATTATTAATTACTAAGGGTAGGTCTTCGAGTTTCCTTATAATAATTATTTTATCTTAATAACTCTCTACGTAGTTATATCTAAATCTCCCTTTAATTATTATATTATTTAATATATCGCTTATATCTATAATAACTATCCTTATATAGGCCGTACTTATAATCCTTTAAAGTAGGCTCGTTAGAAAGAATAAAAATTCTTTACCTAGTATTATATTTTTAATAGCTACTTAACCTTATTGTTACTCTCCTCCTAAGCTCTATATCTCTAGAATAAGCTCTTCTCTCTTTATTATATTATCGCTAATAAGTCCCGTCGTCTACTCGAGTTCTAGGCTACTAAGCTATAGCTTTAGCTTTATAGTAATAAGATATTATCTTCTACTAAGAAAGTAGTTAGTCCTTCTTCCTTAATTAGTCCGTGTAAGGGGTTGGACCCCTATTCCCTTCTCGGGTCACCGCGCGCTCCGTAATCGACGAGGCAGCAAGGCCTGTCTGGAGATGCCATCACCAGACTCCCCCTTTTTACTCTCGCGCACGTGACCCTCAACACGGTCACATGACCTCAACGCCTGAAGCTATAGCTCCATCCCCCATCACCGACTTCCTTCCTTTTCCCCTTTCTTCTTCTTCCCCATGTGTTTTGTCTTCGACTTACGGATACCCTTAGTTAGTTGAATAGAACTCTCTTCGGCCGTTAACATTACAAAACACATCATTATATTGGTTATATTGGTTACATTGGACACATTGGTCATATTGGATACATTGGTTATATTGGACACATTGGTTACATTGGACACATTGGTTACATTGGACACATTGGTTACATTGGACACATTGGGTACATCGAGTACACAGAAGATATTGGAAACATTGGTATAGGAACATTGGAATGGAAGATTGGAACGCAATGGATACAGCGGAAGGCCAACGTCAGGGCCAGGAGAACAATGGAAATGGACAGCAGAATAGTAACCAGCCACCGAGTTGGTTAGGAGCTTTTCTAGAGCAGCAGAGTACCCTTATGGAGAGGCAGACGGAGCAGATCAGAACCTTAACAGCGCAGCTAGCCACGCTGAGAGAGAGGGTACAGGAGCAGGGGACACCCCTAGTAGCACATCTCACCCCCCAAGCCTCACCGGCCCCCTCGATACAGACACCACCACACCCTGATCGGCCAAAACCCGCCTTACCAAACGCGGAGAAGTTCAGTGGAGAAAGACTATTGGACTATCCATCATGGAGGATGGAAGTCAACGCTAAACTTACAGTGGATGGGGAGTCAATTGGGGGCCCTAGCCAGCGAGTATGGTACATTTTCTCCCGACTAGAAGGAGTAGCAGCGAGGAGAGTCCTTCCCTGGGTAGAGCGCAACCAGTACGACCCAAGCCAGTTTACACCAGCACATTTCTGTGCTTACCTGGACCACCTTTTCGTCGACCCAGCTCGGCAGGAGAAGGCCAGGCGGCGGGTGTACACTATACGCCAAGGGAAGCGAGCACTGGCTGAGTTTCTTGCAGAATTTGATCAAGTTATTATGGAAGCAGGAGGCCACACTTGGGACGACACAGCAAAGATAGGAGCACTGCAGATGGCCCTAGACCCTAAGCTCCTAGAGTATATGATTGGAGTAGATACCCCCGAGTCCTACGAGGACTACTGCTCCCTCCTTAGGCGAACGGATGATAGGTCTAGAGAGGCACAGCGAGTGGCCCAGGCCCAGCGCATCGGGCTCCAAGGTTACAGAGCATGGAGCTCTCAGAACCAGCAGCCCCGCGCTCTCGCCCCAGCGGTCCCTCGAGGGGACCCTATGGATATTGACAGCACCGCCCAGAAGCCAGCTCGCCGTGCTAAGTGGGCGTCGCCTGAAGAGAGGGAAAAGCGTAGGCAGGGCCGTAGGTGCCTACGCTGCGGAGGCGCAGGCCACTTCGTCGCAGCTTGCCCTTACCTGCCGCCACGCCCAACAACACAGGTCACAGATGTGACCCCGGCGGCGTCGGGACCACCGCCAGACCTAGAAGAGGAGGAGGACGCCAACTACTCGGGCCAGGGAAAAGACTAGCTCCTGTGTTAAAGCGCACACAGGAGCCCCGAGAAGATATACTGCAAGAATGGCAAAGGTTCCAGAAAGGAAAGATGGAAAGTCCACACATCGTTGTAGATGCTATAGTGAATCAAACCGCTGTAGCTAGAACTATGATAGATACTGGCTGTAGAGCCTATGGAGTAATAACATCAGCCTTTGCCAGGAAGCAGCGTATTAAGCGTATTCCAATCACACCACGTGCACTCTCCGGTGTGAATGGACCGACGGGCGAGACGATAACAGAAGTAGGGTACATGACCCTAGATATCGCGGGCAACCGACAGGAGCGTGTGTTCATGTATATCCTGCCGCGGGCAGCAGGGTACGACATTATATTGGGAAGGGGTTGGATGGCGGATCAGGACGCCTCATTGGAAAAACAGACGAGGACATTGGTTTTTAATCGGACAGGGGTTAGAGTAGAGGTAGGGGACATGCAGAGGAAAATGGATATAAAGGAAATTTCAGCCGCAGCCTTTAGCTGCTTATACAGGAGAGCAAGGAGGGAGAAGGCGCAAAAGGGAGACCTCGATGAGCAGGAGGCAGGGTGCCGTCCACGAACAACGTCAGAATCTATCTGGCGAAGACCTCACCAGACGGCTCCCAGCGAGTCTGTAGGACAAGGTGCACAAGCACCAACAAGGCCGGTCTGGCGATGCCATCACCAGACGGCCCCTATCGAGCCCACTGCACAGAGTACGCTGTGCGCACAGGTGACAACAGAGCCTGTCTGTGGAAGTCTTCACCAGACAGCTCCTGTCGAAATATTCGCAGCGAGCATGGCGGACATCGAGAAGGCTCTAAAGGTAAAGCCACGGACGGATCCCAGAACGAAGCTACCGCCACAGTATTACGAGTACCTGGACGTGTTCGACCAGAAGGTAGCAGAAACGCTGTCCCCACATAGACCAGGCATCGATCACGAGATCGAGCTAGTCGAACAGGACGAACGGGGAAACAAGCCAAAGATCCCCTGGGGCCCCCTCTACAACATGTCCAGAGGCGAGCTATTGGTGCTTCGGAAAACCCTTACGGAACTACTAGAGAAAGGGTTTATCCGCGTGAGCAACTCACCTGCGGCCGCCCCTGTACTGTTTGCCAAGAAGCCAGGAGGAGGACTGAGGTTCTGCGTTGACTATAGGGGCCTAAACAAGATCACCCGGAAGGATAGATACCCCCTTCCTCTAATAAATGAGACACTACAGCGGATTTCGAAGGCGAAATGGTTCACTAAGCTCGATGTGATTGCTGCCTTTCACCAGCTTCGGATAGCGGAAGGATCGGAATGGATGACGGCGTTTAGGACACGGTACGGCCTATACGAATGGCTCGTAACCCCATTTGGTCTAGCTAATGCACCGAGCACATTCCAACGATATATCAACTGGGTACTACGGGACTTCCTGGACGAATTCGTATCAGCCTATATTGACGATATCTTGATTTTCACAGAAGGGCCCCTCGAGGAACACAGAGCGCAGGTAAAGAGAGTGCTCCAGAAACTAAGAGAGGCAGGACTACCTATCGATATTAATAAGAGCGAATTCGAAGTTACTTCTACTAAGTATCTCGGGTTTATTATCGATACTAAAGAAGGAATCAAGATGGACCCCGCGAAGGTTAACGCTATTCTGGACTGGCAAGCACCGCAATCGGTAAAAGGGGTGCGAGGGTTCCTAGGGTTCGCAAACTTTTATCGGAGATTTATAAAGGACTTCTCAAGGATAGCGGCCCCCTTAACGGAACTTACTAAGAAGGATGCCGAGTTTAAGTGGACGTCAGAGGCTGATGCGGCCTTTAATGAACTCAAGAAGAAATTTGTGGCCGAGCCTACCCTTTTGCAATTTGACCCGGAACAGGAGACTATACTAGAAACTGACTCTTCCGGATATGTGGTGGGAGGCACCTTAATGCAGTACGACAACGAGGGCCTTCTTCGCCCCTGCGCCTTCTACTCAAAAAGGAACTCCCCGGCCGAGTGTAACTACGAGATCTATGACAAGGAACTACTCGCAGTTATCCGGTGCTTAGAAGAATAGGAAGCGGAACTCCTAGCAGTTGGCTCTTTTAGAATTCTAACAGACCATAAGAACTTGGAGTACTTTGCAACGGTCCGACGGCTAACAGAGCGACAGATGAGATGGGCAGAATTCCTGAGCCGGTTTAACTTCAAGATGATCTATCGGCCAGGGATCCTAAACTCGATGGCAGACGCGCTCTCGCGGAGGGAGCAGGATATGCCCAAAGACATATCAGACGAACGGTTGGCCTATAGAGAGGTAAAACTACTAAAGGATGAATGGATCGACACAAGTAATAGTAGTAAAGAGGACCTCCCTGGTATTGGCATCAAGCTCTCCGCGAAGCCCGAAGTATGTGTACTACCTATAGCGCCCAACGGTAGGCCATTAAGGCACCCTGGTGATGGCATCACGCCCTCTGGAACTGGAGGCCATCACCAGACTGGCCTTGAGACCGACGAACTGCGGAGTATTTGGGAGAACGCACGGAGAAATGACCCCCGTTATACTGGCACTGGAACAAGCGGTACGGGAGAAGAGAGCGAGGTTCCCCGTCCACCTCGGGGTAAAGGCATCGATAACGGAGTGCTCTCTAGCACCAAACGGCGAACTGCTCTGGAGAGGGAGGAGGTGGGTACCCGATAGCGAACCACTACGGACAAGAATAGTACAAGATACCCACGACTCTGTGCTCAGTGGCCACCCAGGAAGAGAGGTTACAACCGCCCTAGTAGGTAGACAATTCTACTGGCCAGGCTACGCGAGAGATATTAGACAGTTCCTACGGAACTGCGCGACCTGCAGAGCCTCAAACTCCTGGAAGGACCGAAGACAAGGATTACTCAAGCCCCTACCCGTACCGGATAGATTGTGGAGTGAACTCTCTATGGACTTCATTACTGACCTCCCGAAGAGCCAGCGCTGCACTACCCTATTGGTAATAACGGATAGGCTAAGCAAAGGGGTTATACTGGAACCTTGCGAGAAGATAGACGCCGATACCGTCGCTAAGATCTTTATTAGGACGATATATAGGCGGCACGGACTACCACGGGCTATAGTCACGGATCGCGGAACGCAGTTTACCGGAGCGCTTTGGACTCGGATCTGTCAAGTCCTAGGGATAAGGAGGCGCCTATCGACCGCGTGGCACCCGGAGACGGACGGTTCCACTGAGAGGATGAACCAGACAGTAGAGGCCTACCTACGGAAGTACGTGAACTACCTACAGGACGACTGGCACGACTGGCTCCCCTCAGCAGAGCTCGCGATTAATAACCGAGATGCGGCGGCTACGGGCGTGTCCCCCTTCTTCCTAGAGCATGGGTACCATCTAGACGTGGTGGATTTTCCGGAAGACCTGACGGCAGGAGCTTCTGACTCAAGGAGCCCTATCCAACGAGCGGACGCCATCTTACACAAGCTGAAGTCAACTGGCGAATGGGCACAGGCTTCAATGGCGGCCGCCCAACAGGAGCAACAGGATTTTGTGAATAGGTTTAGGGACCCAGGCACGCAGTACGAAGTAGGGGATTATGTATGGCTAGATTTGCGGAATATCAAGACGGACCGACCCTCTAAGAAGCTTGACGCGAAATGCGGAAAGTTTAGAGTCTTAGAGAGGATCGGAAGCCACGCTTATCGCCTAGATACCCCCGGGACGATACATAATGTGTTCCATATAAATCTACTCCGTCCTGCAGCCTCAGACCCACTACCTTCGCAGCGAGTACAGGCCTGGCGACCACCTGGGATAGTTGGCGAGGACGGGGAGCCCGAAGAATTCGAGGTCGACCAGATAGTAAAGGAACGGACTAGAAAGGGACAACGGCAGCTACTAGTGAAGTGGACGGGCTGGGACAAGCCAACCTGGGAACCAGCCTCGGCGCTACAGGAGACCGCCGCCCTCGACGCTTTCGAAGCGAGAACCAGAAGGGGGGCGTAATGTAAGGGGTTGGACCCCTATTCCCTTCTCGGGTCACCGCGCGCTCCGTAATCGACGAGGCAGCAAGGCCTGTCTGGAGATGCCATCACCAGACTCCCCCTTTTTACTCTCGCGCACGTGACCCTCAACACGGTCACATGACCTCAACGCCTGAAGCTATAGCTCCATCCCCCATCACCGACTTCCTTCCTTTTCCCCTTTCTTCTTCTTCCCCATGTGTTTTGTCTTCGACTTACGGATACCCTTAGTTAGTTGAATAGAACTCTCTTCGGCCGTTAACAGTCCGTCTCTAGATTAGTTTTTTACTATTTCGTCTAATTCTATTAATATTCCTTAATTACCTATATTACGTTCTAGAGGTTCTTAATAGGCTCGTAAGTATTTTCTAAATTATTATAATCTTTCTATTTTACTAGGTAGTAAAGTTTTCTACTAATTCTTTTTTTATTTAGGATTCTTTCTACTTTGTATTTTTATTCTTAGTTTTCTTATTCGAGTTCTAGTTTATATAGTTTAGCGTTCTAGGGTACTTTTTTAATTAATAAGATATAAAATACTAGGTATATTTTTATATAGTCTAGTAATTAGAGTTTATAGTTAACTTATCCGAGTTATTCTAAAATTTTAAATAATTTTATCCTCTAGTAGTTTAGTTTATTACTTAGTCTTGTAGTTTTAATATTCTATTATAGTAGAAATACTTTCTCCTCTCTTCTAAAAGTTAGTACTTCTATATATTTTTTATTATAGTAGTCGCTTATTCTATAACTTAAGAATTTAAGATCCTTCTTTATCGTTTTATATAGATTTCGTAATTTTTCTGCTATTATCTCTATATCTCTTATATAAGTTTTTACTTTTCTAGGTATTTTTATTATTTCTAGTTCTCTTCTATAATTTATAAAGAAAGGTATTATACCTATTAAGGCTATCTTAGCTCTATTATAGGTAAGCTATACTATTAGTAGTAGTTTAACCTAATTATTCTATTCTTAGTTAATATAGTATTTTAGGTATTATTCTATAATTTAATTTATCCTTTTACTCTATTCGTCCGTTTAAGGGTAATATACTATAGACGCTTTCTATTTAATCCCTATTCTTTTAATAAGTATTATCTAAAATTTACTTATAAATTATATATCTCTATCTAATATAATTTCGTTTAGTAATCTATAATTAGTAAATACTTATTATAGTAGAATATATACCGTATCCGGTACCGATATTTTTTTAATAAATAGAATAAAGTAGGTATACTTCGTTAATTAATCTATAATTATTATTATTATATTATATTATATACTTAATCGTAGCTCTTTTAATTTTAGTAATTTTATAATAAAATCTATCGCTATCGATTTCTAAGGGGTTTCCTTATATAGTATAGATTATAAGAGTCTATATAGCGCGTATTATACTAATTTATTATATTAGTAAATATTATACTCCTAGATATATCGTCTAATATCTCTCTATATATCTAGCTAATAATAACTTCTAGTAATCCTTTCTATAGTTTTCTTAATTCTAAAGTATTCTATATTTAGTTCATCGTGATTTTTCTTTAATATTTATTCCTATACCTTCTTAAATATATATATTTATCCGTAGAATAGAAGTATTCTATTCTCTTTCTAGTATCTAGTATCTTCGCTTAAAATCTTTCTAATTAAGAAGTTCTATTTCGAGTACTTCTATATTTCTTCTTTTAGAGTATTCTTATTAGATATAACTATTCTAGTAGCTCTTAATACTTATATATCTAAGACTATATTACTAGTATTTAGATCTTAATATAAGATTACTCTATATTCCCTTCTTTTCGTTATTAAGTCTAGTCTCCTACTTAATACGTCTATAAAAGTGTTCTCTATTCCTCTATAATATTATATCCTAAAGTTATAGTAAGCTAAGGTCTCGGTATACTATTTTAACTATTATTAAATTAGTTCTTTTATTATTATAAAATATATTAGATTCTAGTAGTTACTAATTACTATAACTCGGTATCTTACTTCTTATAACTCTTATTTCTATCTCTTAAATATTGTTACGGACCACCTACGGCACAACTTAGGCAACCACATTCATTAGACCAACATAGAGTAGACAGGAAACTTGGGATAAGCAGATCACGTGATTATACGGAATCTAAGTTACTAAGGTACTAGGGAATCTAACGATGGATTCGAGGTTCAAATCTAACGATAGATTTAAGAGTCGAATCTAATAATAGACTTAAGGTTTAAGACTAACGATAGATTTATAAGGAAATAGGTAATATAGATTTAGGTTAATATATATATAAAGATACTCGTTTCCCACCTTAATTAAGAGTTCTTTTAATACTCGCGATCAAAGTCAACTTTATAGCAAGTTATAGCTTTGTAGCATTGATCGCCTCGCACCTACGATTATAGGAACTAAATATTGATTCTAACTTATTATTCACTCGCCAGAAGTTAAATATAAATTGACTTGCGAATCTAACAAATAGGAGAAAAAGTTTAGGTATATATTCTATACTCTAATAAGTAAGCTAACCTATAGAAAGAATACTTAAAGAAAACTATAGTACCTAATACCGGATCGATAACTTTAGGACTAATAGTTAGTTTATAGGAAGTTATCTAATAGATAAACCTATATATATAATAGCTCGAGATAATATTAGCTACCTAGAGACGCGGATTAGTAGGAGAACTTAAGATTAATAAACTAACGCTATTTAAAGAAGAACGAGGGAAGTTATAGATATTCCTAGTATAGATAGACCTCTACTTTATAGTAAATATAATAAGAATTACGAATAAAACTAATAAAATACTTATCGCCTTAATATTTCTAGAAGGAATAGTAATAGACTAGTTTAAACCTAACCTATAAGTATAATTTAACGAGCTACGGGATAAAATTAATAATAAGGTTATTAATATCCTCGAGTATTATAAAACCTTTATTAATAAACTTAAACTTACCTTTAGCGATATTAACGAGAAAGAAAATATAGTATAGAAGATTTATCGACTTTAATAAACTAGAAGCGTAGTATAATATATATTAGACTTTTAGTAGATTATATTATACCTTAAATAAGACGAAGAGGTACTAGCCGACTAATTTTATTAAGGACTTAAGGATAGAGTTAAGGACAAGATAGTACGACTTAAGGAGAGACTAATATAGATATATTAGATAATTAAACGAGCTATTAGGATTGACGTATAACTATATAAAAGAGATATAGAATAGAAAAGATATAACTAGAAATCTAAATAAAGATACTCTATAAAGTAAATCGATAAAAGGTATACTATATCTATAGAACTAGATATAACCGAATAATAAAGATAAAACGACGATAAAAAGAAATAATACTAGAAATAGAAGTTATATTTCTATTATAAAAAACTAGGATATTATACTAGGGATTATAGAAAGAAATAATAAACTAGAAACTAACTTAATACTACTAAGACGCTATTAGCTAGTAAGTAAGAGGGTAATCGAGGAAAGAGGAAACTATAAAGGTACCTTAGGGTAACTATTAGGATACTAATACTAGAACGATAAAATATAGTATTAGGATAAGAAAATAAAGAGTTATAGTAAATTAAGAAGTAAGAAAAATACTTAAAAAATAACTTTTGTAAAGGATAGAATAGTTAGGACTTACTAAAAGAAAGATAAGTATAGATTAAAGAAATCCTAAAAGAGTACGAAGAGTACTATCTAATAGTTATCGAATAAGGAAAATATACTTATAGATTTAAATACTTAGCTAGAATTTAGAGGAAATACTATACCTAGAGATACCCCAAATAATAGATCTAGGACGAAAAACTCGAATAGGAGAACGTACGTGAAGAAAGAATTATACCCCAAAAGGAAGATCTTGACGAAGTCTTTGATAAAAACGACTATCTAATATAGCCAGTATAGGGAGAATACGAATACGAACTAATATGCAAATTGGAGATATACTACAAAGGGGGTTCTTCAGCCTATACAACTAGAAGTACGCTTAGGTGAGAATCACTTAAGGGCTCTTTATAGATAGTTAGGTCGAAGTATTATTAGAGATATATCTAAACGGAGACACTCTAGTATCCGACTTTAAGGTAATAGCTCTAAGTCTAGCTTACTCCTATAGGTATAAGTTCCTTATCGTAATTAAAGTAGTACTCTAGTTAATTAGGTATAAGGCTTATTAAGGGATATTAGATAGATAAAGGAAGTATACTTATATTAATTAGTACTATAAAGCTATAACTTACTATAAAGTTAACTTTAATCGCGAGTATTAAAAGAACTCTTAATTAAGGTAGAAAATAAGTATCTTTATATATATATTAATCTAAATCTATATTATCTATTTCCTCGTAAATCTATTATTAGTCTTAAACCTTAAGTCTATCGTTAGATTCAACTCTTAAATCTATTATTAGATTTAAACCTCGAATCTATTATTAGATTCTTTAGCGCCTTAGTAACTTAGATTCCGTATAATTATATAATCTACTTATCCTAAGTTTCCTATCTACTCTATATTAGTCTAATAAATATAGTTACCTAAGTTATACTATAGATAGTCTATAATATTATCCCTCCCCTTCTTAACGAATCGTCTTAATTATTATCTTCTTTTTTTTATAAGTAGTAAGCGTACTCCTTATTATTTTCCTAAGGGTTTTATAAGTTCTTCTTATCCTTTATTATAGCCCCTAAATCTAGTGTTCGAAAATTCTTATATCCTCGTAATTATACTCCTAAGCTTCGAGTTCTTTCTAAAATTATTAATTATTAAGGGTAGATCTCTAAGTTTCCTTATAATAACTATTTTATCTTAATAACTCCCTATATAGTTATATCTAAATCTCCCTCTAGTTATCGTATTATTTAATATACCGCTTATATCTATAATAACTATCCTTATATAGGCCGTACTTATAATCCTTTAGAGTAGACTCGTTAGGAAGAATAGAAGTTCTTTATCTAGCGTTATATTTTCGATAGCCGCTTAACCTTATTATTACTCTCCTCCTAAGCCCTATATCTCTAGAATAAGCTTTTCTCTCTTTATTATACTATCGTCGATAAGTCCTATCGTCTGCTTGAGTTCTAGGCTACTAAGCTATAGGTTTAGCTTTATAGTAATAAGATATTATCTTCTACTAAGAAGGTAGTTAATTCTCCTTCCTCGGCTAGTCTATCTCTAGATTAGTTTTTCGCTATTTTATTTAGTCCTATCGATATTCCTTAATCGCCTATATTGTATTCTAGAGGTTCTTAATAGACTTATAAGTATTTTCTAAATTATCGTAATCTTTCTATTTTATTAGGTAATAAAGTTTTCTACTAATCCTTTTTTTATCTAGAATTCTTTCTACTTTATATTCTTATTCTTAGTTTTCTTATTCGAGTTCTAGTTTATATAGTTTAGCGTTCTAGGGTACTTTTTTAATTAATAAGATATAAAATACTAGGTATATTTTTATATAGTCTAGTAGTTAGAGTTTATAGTTAACTCGTCCGAATTATTCTAAAATTTTAAATAGTCCTATCCTCTAGTAGTCTAGTTTATTACTTAGTCTCGTAGTTTTAATATTCCGTCGTAGTAGAAATACTTTCTCCCCTCTTCTAAAAGTTAGCGCTTCTATATATTTTTTATTATAGTAGTCGCTTATTCTATAACTTAAGAATTTAAGATCCTTCTTTATCGTTTTATATAGATTTTATAATTTTTCCGCTATTATCTCTACGTCTCTTATATAAGTTTTTACTTTTCTAGGTATTTTTATTATTTCTAGTTCTCTTCTATAATTTATAAAGAAAGGTATTATACCTATCGAGGCTATCTTAGCTCTATTATAGGCGAGCTATACTATTAGTAGTAGTTTAACCTAATTATTCTATTCTTAATTAATATAGTATCTTAGGTATTATTCTATAGTTTAAT
>NW_003299160.1:95721-161842 GCF_000151145.1 Microsporum canis CBS 113480 | reverse complement strand
CCTATATAGTTATATCTAAATCTCCCTCTAGTTATTATATTATTTAGTACGCCGCTTATATCTATAATAACTATCCTTATATAGGCTATACTTATAATCCTTTAGAGTAGGCTTATTAGGAAGAATAGAAGTTCTTTATCTAGCGTTATATTTTCGATAGCCGCTTAACTTTATTATTACTCTCCTCCTAAGCTCTACATCTCTAGAATAAGCTTTTCTCTCTTTATTATATTATTACCAATAAGTCCCGTCGTCTACTCGAGTTCTAGGCTACTAAGCTATAGCTTTAGCTTTATAGTAATAAGATATTATCTTCTACTAAGAAGGTAGTTAGTCCTTCTCCCTTAACTAGTCTATCTCTAGATTAGTTTTTTACTATTTCGTCCGATCTTATCGATATTTCTTAATTACCTATATTATATTCTAGAGGTTCTTAATAGACTTATAAGTATTTTCCGAATTATTATAACCTTTCTATTTTACTAGATAGTAAAATTTTCTACTAATTCTTTTTTTATCTAGGATTCTTTTTACTTCGTATTCTTATTCTTAGTTTTCTTATTTAAGTTCTAGTTTATATAGTTTAGTATTTTAGAGTACTTTTTTAATTAATAAAATATAAAATATTAGATATATTTTTATATAGTCTAGTAGTTAGAGTTTATAGTTAACTTATCTAAATTATTCTAAAATTTTAAATAGTTCTATCCTCCGGTGGTCTAGTTTGTTACTTAGTCTTATAGTTTTAATATTTTATTATAGTAGGAATACTTTCTCCCCTCTTCTAAAAGTTAGTACTTCTATACGTTTTTTATTATAGTAGTCGCTTATTCTATAATTTAAGAATTTAAGATCTTTCTTTATCGTTTTATATAGGTTTTGTAATTTTTCCGCTATTAGCTCTATATCTCTTATATAAGTTTTTACTTTTCTAGGTATTTTTATTATTTCTAGTTCTCTTCTATAATTTATAAAGAAAGGTATTATACCTATTAAGGCTATCTTAGCTCTATTATAGGCGAGCTATACTATTAGTAGTAGTTTAATCTAATTATTCTATTCTTAGTTAATATAGTATCTTAGGTATTATTCTATAGTTTAATTTATCCTTTTACTCTATCTATTTGTTTAAGAGTGATATACCGTAGACGCTTTCTATTTAATCCCTATTCTTTTAGTAAGTATTATCTAAAATTTACTTATAAATTATATATCTCTATTTAATATAATTTTATCTAGTAATTCGTAATTAGTAAATACTTACTAGATCAAAAGCCTAAGCTTTCTCCTATAGCTAGCAGAGCTATCTATAAGTAATGGAGCGAATGTATTCAATATCGATATTCAAAAAAGATCACGTGACTTGATGACTAAGATGATGACTCAGCACCCATCCAACATGTCGATGACTCAGCATCTATCCAATATGTTGATGACTCAGCATTACTATTCAAATATTTTGATGGGGTAAGATGACTAAGCTACCAAGCCACTACTCATGCAAGGTTGCAAGTATCCAATCAAATGCTCAGAATTCAACCAATCACGTAATTTACAGCAGACCCACAAATACGCACATTTGACCCCTTCTATATATCCACTTTTTGGAATACAATATACTTCGCTTCGCTCCGTAAATTATAGTAGAATATATACTATATCCGATACCGATATTTTTTTAATAAATAGAATAAAGTAGATATACTTTATTAATTAATTTATAATTATTATTATTATATTGTATTATATACTCGATCGTAGCTCTTTTAATTTTAGTAATTTTATAATAAAATCTATTACTATCGATTTCTAAGGAGTTTCCTTATATAGTATAGGTTATATAAGTCCGTATAGCGCATATTATACTAATTTATTATATTAGTAAATATTATACTTCTAAATATATCGTTTAATATCTCTCTATATATCTAGCTAATAATAACTTCTAGTAATCCTTTTTATAGTTTTCTTAATTCCGAAGTATCCTATACTTAGTTTATTATAATTTTTCTTTAATATTCGTTCCTATACCTCCTTAAGTATATATATTTATCTATAGAATAGAAGTATTCCGTTCTCTTTCTAGTATCTAGTATCTTTACTTAAGATCTTTCTAATTAAGGAGTCCCGCTTCGAGTACTTCTATATTTCTTCTTCTAGAGTATCCTTATTAGATATAACTATCTTAGTAGCTCTTAATACTTATATATCTAAGACTATATTACTAGTATTTAGATCTTAATATAAGATTACTCTATATTCCCTTCTTTTTATTATTAAGTCTAATCTTCTACTTAATATATCTATAAAAGCGTTCTCTATTCCTCTATAGTATTATATCCTAAAATTATAGTAAGCTAAGGTCTTAGTATACTATCTTAACTATTATTAAGTTAGTTCTTTTATTATTATAAAATATATTAGATTCTAGTAGTCGTTAATTACTATAACTCGGTGTCTTACTCCTTATAACTCTTATTTCTATCTCTTAAATATAGTGTAAGGGGTTGGACCCCTATTCCCTTCTCGGGTCACCGCGCGCTCCGTAATTAACGAGGCAACAAGGCCTATCTAGAGATACTATTACCAGACTCCCCCTTTTACTCTCGCGCACGTGACCCTCAACACGGTCACATAACCTTAACGCCTAGAGCTATAGCTCTATCCCCTATTATCGACTTCCTTCCTTTTTCCCTTTCTTCTTCTTCCCTATATATTTTGTCTTCGACTTACGGATACCCTTAGTTAGTTAAATAGAACTCTCTTCGGCCGTTAACATTATAAAATACATCCTTATATTAGTCTTATTGGTTATATTAGTTATATTAGATATATTGGTCATATTAGATATATTGGTTATATTAGACACATTGGTTATATTAGACATATTAGTTATATTGGACACATTAGGTATATCGAGTATACAGAAGATATTAGAAATATTAATATAGGAATATTAGAATAGAAGATTGGAACGTAATAGATATAGCGGAAGGCTAACGTTAGGGCTAGGAGAATAATAGAAATAGATAGTAGAATAGTAACTAGCTACCGAGTTAGTTAGGAGCTTTTCTAGAGCAGTAGAGTACCCTTATAGAGAGGCAGATAGAGTAGATCAGAATCTTAATAGCGTAGCTAGCCACGCTAAGAGAGAGGGTATAGGAGTAGGGGATACCCCTAGTAGTATATCTTACCCCCTAAGCCTCACCGGCCCCCTCGATATAGATACTACTATACCCTAATCGGCTAAAACCCGCCTTACTAAATGTAGAGAAGTTTAGTAGGGAAAGACTATTAGACTATCTATTATAGAGGATAGAAGTTAACGCTAAACTTATAGTAGATAGGGAGTTAATTGGGGGCCCTAGCTAGCAAGTATAGTATATTTTCTCCCGATTAGAAGGAGTAGTAGCGAGAAGAGTCCTTCCCTAGGTAGAGTGCAACTAGTACGACCTAAGCTAGTTTATACTAGTATATTTCTATACTTATCTGGACTACCTTTTCGTCGACCTAGCTCGGTAGAAGAAGGCTAGGCGGCGGGTATATACTATACGCTAAGGGAAGCGAGTACTAGCTAAGTTTCTTATAGAATTTAATTAAGTTATTATAGAAGTAGGAGGCTATACTTGGGACGATATAGTAAAGATAGAAGTACTATAGATAGCCCTAGACCCTAAGCTCCTAGAGTATATAATTAGAGTAGATACCCCTAAGTCCTACGAGGACTACTACTCCCTCCTTAGGCGAACGGATAATAGGTCTAGAGAGGTATAGCGAGTGGCCTAGGCCTAGCGTATTGGGCTCTAAGGTTATAGAGCATAGAGCTCTTAGAACTAGCAGCCCCGCGCTCTCGCCCTAGCGGTCCCTTAAGGGGACCCTATAGATATTAATAGTACCGCCCAGAAGCCAGCTCGCCGTACTAAGTAGGCGTCGCCTAAAGAGAGGGAAAAGCGTAGGTAGGGCTATAGGTATCTACGCTACGGAGGCGTAGGCTACTTCGTCATAGCTTGCCCTTACCTACCGCCATACCTAATAATATAGGTTATAGATATAACTCCGGCGGCGCCGGGACTACCGCTAGATCTAGAAGAGGAGGAGAACGCTAACTACTCGGGCTAGAGAAAAGACTAGCTCTTATATTAAAGCGTATATAGGAGCCCCAAGAAGATATACTATAAGAATAGTAAAGGTTCTAGAAAGGAAAGATAGAAAGTCTATATATTATTATAGATACTATAGTGAATTAAACCGCTATAGCTAGAACTATAATAGATACTAGCTATAGAGCCTATAGAGTAATAATATTAGCCTTTACTAGGAAGTAGCGTATTAAGCGTATTCTAATTATACTATATATACTCTCCGGTATAAATAGACCGACGGGCAAGACGATAATAGAAGTAGGGTATATGACTCTAGATATCGTAAGTAACTAATAGAAGCGTATATTTATATATATCCTACCGTAGGTAGCAGAGTATAATATTATATTAGGAAGGGGTTGAATAGCGGATTAGGACGCCTTATTAGAAAAATAGACGAGGATATTAGTTTTTAATCGGACAGGGGTTAGAGTAGAGGTAGGGGATATATAGAGGAAAATAGATATAAAGGAAATTTTAGCCGTAGCCTTTAGCTACTTATATAGGAGAGCAAGGAGGGAGAAGGCGTAAAAGGGAGACCTCGATAAGTAGGAGGCAGGGTACCGTCTACGAATAATGTTAGAATCTATCTAGCGAAGACCTTACCAGATAGCTTCTAGCGAGTCTATAGGACAAGGTGCACAAGCACTAATAAGGCCGGTCTAGCGATACTATCACCAGACGGCTCCCAGCGAGTCTATAGGACAAGGTGCACAAGCACCAACAAGGCCGGTCTGGCGATGCCATCACCAGACAGCCCCTATCGAGCCCACTACACAGAGTACACTATACGCACAGGTAGAGTGGGGTCGGTACCGGGTCGGACCGGGTTTTAGCCTTTAAAATATCGACCCGGTCGGGTCGGTACTAATAAATTCTTAGCACGGGTCGGACCGGGCCGAACCGCGTCGAGTCGGGTAGAAAACCCGGGTTTTTAACTTTCTATTACTAATAGTAATATCTTCCTAAATAGGAAGGCTAGGCGAATAAAAATATTATTATTTAAAAGCTCTATTAATTTTCTATAAAATAAGGCTATTTATATTTTGAAATTATTAGTATTAGAGGCTCTAGCTTTATATTAAGATATAGTTCTAAAAATAGTATACTTTCTTTAAAATTTAGCTAGAGAGCTTAATTTAAATAGTATTAAACTACTAATAACCTTATTTAATAGAGAATTAATAGAGCTTTCTAAAGATTCTATTCTTATTTACTTAGCTTCCCTATTTAGAGAGTTAGAATATTTTAAGCCTTAACCCGACTCGACGGGCCGGGTTCTAAGCCTTAACCCGGCTCGCCGGGTTGGACCGAGTCTAAAAAAAGGCTAATACCGACTCGACCCGGCCGGGTCGGACCGGGCCGGTCCGGGTAAAAAACCCGGACTCGGCCCCAGTCTACGCACAGGTGACAACAGAGCCTATCTATAGAAGTCTTCACCAGATAGCTCCTGTCGAAATATTCGTAGCGAGCATAGCGGACATCGAGAAGGCTCTAAAGGTAAAGCCACGGACGGATTCTAGAACGAAGCTACTACCGTAGTATTATAAGTACCTAGATATATTCGACCAAAAGGTAGCAGAAACGCTATCTCTATATAGACTAGGTATCGATTACGAGATCGAGCTAGTCGAATAGAACGAACGGGGAAATAAGCTAAAGATCCTCTAGGGCCCCCTCTATAATATATCTAGAGGCGAGCTATTAGTACTTCGGAAAACTCTTATAAAACTACTAGAGAAAGGGTTTATCCGCGTGAGTAACTCACCTATAGCCGCCCCTATACTATTTACTAAGAAGCTAGGAGGAGGACTAAGGTTCTACGTTAACTATAGGGGCCTAAATAAGATCACCCGGAAGGATAGATACCCCCTTCCTCTAATAAATAAGATACTATAGCGGATTTCGTAGGCGAAATAGTTTACTAAGCTCAATATAATTACTACCTTTTACTAGCTTCGAATAGCGGAAGGATCGGAATAGATAATAGCGTTTAGAATACGGTACGGCCTATACGAATAGCTTATAACCCTATTTGATCTAACTAATATATCGAGTATATTCTAACGATATATTAACTAGGTACTATAGGACTTCCTAGACGAATTCGTATTAGCCTATATTAACAATATCTTAATTTTTATAGAAGGGCCCCTCAAGGAATATAGAGCGTAGGTAAAGAGAGTACTCTAGAAACTAAGAGAGGTAGGACTATCTATTAATATTAATAAGAGCGAATTCGAAGTTACTTCTACTAAGTATCTCGGGTTTATTATCGATACTAAAGAAGGAATTAAAATAGACCCCGCGAAGGTTAACGCTATTCTAAACTAGTAAGTACTATAATCGATAAAAGGGGTATAAGGGTTTCTAGGGTTCGTAAACTTTTATCGGAGATTTATAAAGGACTTCTTAAGGATAGCGGCTCCCTTAACGGAACTTACTAAGAAGGATACCGAGTTTAAGTAGACGTTAGAGGCTAATACGGCCTTTAATAAACTTAAGAAGAAATTTATAGCCGAGTCTACCCTTTTATAATTTAACCTAGAATAGGAGACTATACTAGAAACTAACTCTTCCGGATATATAGTAGGAGGCACCTTAATATAGTACGATAATAAGGGCCTTCTTCGCCCCTACGCCTTCTACTTAAAAAGGAACTCCCCGGCCGAGTATAACTATAAAATCTATAATAAGGAACTACTTATAGTTATCCGATACTTAGAAGAATAGAAAGTAGAACTCCTAGTAGTTAGCTCTTTTAGAATTCTAATAGACTATAAGAACTTAGAGTACTTTATAACAGTCCGACGGCTAATAGAGTAATAGATAAGATAGGTAGAATTTCTAAATTAGTTTAACTTTAAGATAATCTATTAGCTAGAGATCCTAAACTCGATAGTAGACGCACTCTCGCGGAGGGAGTAGAATATACCTAAAGATATATTAGACGAACGGTTAGCCTATAGAGAGATAAAACTACTAAAGGATAAATAGATTAATATAAGTAATAGTAGTAAAGAGGACCTCCCTAGTATTAGTATTAAGCTCTCCGCGAAGCCCGAAGTATATATACTACCTATAGTACCTAATAGTAGGCTATTAAGATACCCTAGTAATAGTATTATACCCTCTAGAACTAGAGGCTATTACTAGACTAGCCTTAAGACCGACGAACTACGGAGTATTTAGAAGAATATACGGAGAAATAACCCCGTTATACTAGTACTAGAATAAGCGGTACGGGAGAAGAGAGCGAGGTTCTCTATCTACTTTAGGGTAAAGGTATTAATAATAGAGTACTCTCTAGTACTAAACGGCGAACTACTCTAGAGAGGGAGGAGGTAGGTACCTAATAGCGAACTACTACGAACAAGAATAGTACAAGATACCTACGACTCTATACTTAGTAGCTACCTAGGAAGAGAGATTATAACCGCCCTAGTAGGTAGATAATTCTACTAGCTAGGCTACGCGAGAGATATTAGATAGTTCCTATAGAACTACGCGACCTATAGAGCCTTAAACTCCTAGAAGGACCGAAGATAAGGATTACTTAAGCCTCTACCCGTACCGGATAGATTATAGAGTAAACTCTCTATAGACTTTATTACTAACCTCCCGAAGAGCTAGTACTATACTACTCTATTAGTAATAACGAATAGGCTAAATAAAGGGGTTATATTAGAACCTTGCGAGAAGATAGACGCCGATACTATTATTAAGATCTTTATTAGAACGATATATAGGCGGTACGAACTATTATAGGCTATAGTTATAGATTGCGGAATATAGTTTACTAAAGCGCTTTAGACTCGGATTTATTAAGTCCTAGAGATAAGGAGGCGCCTATCGACCGCGTAGTACTTAGAGACGGACGGTTCTACTAAGAGGATAAACTAGATAGTAGAGGTCTATCTACGGAAGTATATAAACTACCTATAGGACGACTAATACGACTAGCTCCCCTTAGTAGAGCTCGTAATTAATAATTGAGATATAGCGGCTACGGGCGTATCCCCCTTCTTCCTAGAGTATAGGTACTATCTAGACGTAGTGGATTTTCCGGAAGACCTAACGGTAGGAGCTTCTAACTTAAGGAGCCCTATCTAATAAGCGGATACTATCTTATATAAACTAAAGTTAACTAGCAAATAAGTATAGGCTTTAATAATAGCTACCTAATAGGAGTAATAGAATTTTATAAATAGGTTTAGGGACTTAGGCACGTAGTACGAAGTAGGGGATTATATATAGCTAGATTTATGGAATATTAAGACGGACTAACTCTCTAAGAAGCTTGACGCAAAATACGGAAAGTTTAGAGTCTTAAAGAGGATTAGAAGCTATACTTACTACCTAAATACCCCTAAAATGATATATAATATATTCTATATAAATCTACTCCGTCCTATAGCCTTAGACCTACTACCTTCGTAGCGAGTATAGGCCTAGCGACTACCTAGAATAATTAGCGAGGACGGAGAGCCCGAAGAATTCGAGGTCGACTAGATAGTAAAGAAACGGATTAGAAAGGGATAATAGTAGCTACTAGTAAAGTAGACGGGCTAGAATAAGCTAACCTAGGAACTAGCCTCGGCGCTATAGGAGACCGCCGCCCTCGACGCTTTTAAAGCGAGAACTAGAAGGGGGGCGTAATATAAGGGGTTAGACCTTTATTCCCTTCTCGGGTTACCGCACGCTCCGTAATTAACGAGGTAGTAAGGCCTATCTGGAGATATTATTACTAGACTCCCCCTTTTACTCTCGCGTACGTGACCCTCAACATAGTTATATAACCTTAACGCCTGGAGCTATAGCTCTATCCCCTATTACCGACTTCCTTCCTTTTCCCCTTTCTTCTTCTTCCCCATGTGTTTTGTCTTCGACTTACGGATACCCTTAGTTAGTTGAATAGAACTCTCTTCGGCCGTTAACAATATGTTTCAAAATAAGCCTCTATCATACTACCACCAATATTACACAGCATGCACCCTATCTTGTGCGAGCTATAACAGCATTGTATAAGGGACAACTTAATAAATGATTATATGTAGGGGTAATACAGTTTGGCAGCGGGACGGCCCGCCAGTCTATTTTAAAGAGTGATGGGGATTCTTGGTCAAACATGACTAGTGACGAGTAAGATAGACCGGAGAGTGTGGGAGATCGATTTGCTGAGGACCTTTGAATCCCTGATGCAGTTTGAGATATAGAGTGGCTCCGCATCGTTGTCTCAGAGCAACCTCCTATTTCTTATCATGTCATTCTGGTTATCCGGGCTTGCACAACCTTGGGGGTATCTCTCAGCTTCCTTAGTTGTACCTTACTCCCTTCCCCTGAGAGCCTTCAGGTTAGCAAACGGAGGATATTCTTTTGGATCTTCATAAAACTGCGCGCCATGGTCTTTCAAAAGCCGAGACTGCTCATCCATAGTGACGGCCAACTTCAACATCCCAGAGAGCTTGTTGAAGGTACGGATCTTAACAGGGTCATAGCCATCATATGGATAAACCCATAACCCGCCGGCGGAAGGCCATCCATACAAGGCCACTTTTTCCGTCTCCTCGAAGTCCACGGTGTGATGATCTGGATAATCTGCCTGCCAGCTTGCGCCGATTAAACGCATCTTCTCCGCAAAGACATCCTCCTCGGCCTTATCAGTTGACGCTTCAATCTGCTGGAAACGATCGAGCCCGAGAAAGTCGAGCTCTGGAATGGTTGCGAGCTTCATCCATTTTCCCCCTCCGCATCTCTTTGGATACGTGGGATCCCTTGAAGGCCAGGCTTTGACCAAGGCACCAGTTCGGACGAACTCGAGCCGATGTCTTGGTTGAGGATCGAGTCGAGGGGGACTGATGAAATCCTCGGTTTGTTCTGTGTGATTTGATACTGAGCGTGAAGTAAACCAGTTCATCGTAATTGGCCTATTAAACCCAATGATACAGAGACTAGAATGAAGCATGAGCATTTGAGCCGGCTGTGAATATGAGTTGGAGTGCTTCTACTCACAGCGTCCAAACAGGCACCAATATTATCAAGGTCCAAAATGCTAGGACTTGGAAACGCATTACAAGTTCCGTTCCTTTGGCTTGCTTAACAGTATCTAAGGGACCTTAGCAGTTACTGGTTTCTGGAGAAATGTTGGATCTATAAATCACTGCGAGTCCTCCCAGCCTTATCTGACTCAGCGTACCTAGTTCTTAACTAACTACCTGGTAGTTAAGTTACGTCCGGCCAATATATTGGCCGTCCGTAGAGTTATAACTAGCCAGCCACCCCGGCCCCATGGCGATAACTCGGCATCTCTGGCCAGCTTCGCCTCGCCAGAACAGGTCATAGTCTCTGAGGCATCCTTCTGCTTCTCTGCTGTGTTCCGCCAAGTGGAGGCTAACTAACTACTAACCCCCGGCCGTTGTCAGGCTTCTCTCACATTCGAGCACAAACGATATCCCAGCACCGCCTTGGGCTGGCTTTTCCTTTTGTATCATTGTGAATCACTCGAGCTGTCGACTTGCTTCTCGCCCGAGCCTTTCTCAGTCAAGACCATGGCCTAGGCTGTGTGATGGCAGCGATGATACCATTCAACCCAAAGATCATACACAGTGGCACTACAGAGTCGCGCACCACTTATGCAGAGAGAGGACAAAATAACAGAGGAAATGAGGTTCAAAAAGAGGGAGAGAATCCGAAAATACCCGAGCGAGAAAACTAACAAGTTGGAAAAATAGCCAGAGGCCTGGACAGCCATCAGCTCGGATTACTCCGGAAGACGCATAGGGGCATATGCTTGAGATGCCTAGGCCGACCCTACCTTGTGATCCTTGATAGGCCATAACATCGTAGGGACATGCTGAATGGCTGTCTCGCGGTAGTTGGCTCTTTTCAGCTGGATATTGGATGTTTGCTCAGTTCGAATAGTTACGGGTACAGCCTTGAGGTATCCGGGCCGAACCCTAAGTTACTAGATATACAACATAACATCACGACGTCAAAGATGGTGGAAGTTGAGCTTTGGAAAAAGTGAAAGGTAAAAGAATGCACGACCCCTGCTACTGAATGACCAGCTAACGCTGTGCCTAGACTGCTAGCTGTTACTCCGGGTTTGTTCACCCAGCTTTGCGAGTTCAGCCCCTTGTTTAAATTTGGAATGTGGTTATGCGTTGAGCCGCGCAGAAGTGGACCTCCTGGAACCATGCGCTCCGATTCTCGTCAATTGCAGCCTGATCGTGACCATTGATTTCACGCCTGTAAGGTGAACGTTGGGATCCTCCGCCACTCCAACCCCATGATGGATTCCAACATTCAGGAACCCTATCCCAGGATGATGCATCTACGATAACGGGCTCATCCCCTGGAACTTGATGCCCTTTAGGCCAAACCCCTGAGCGCCAGGTACAAGAGCTCACAAGGCGCAGTCCCATAACAAAGTGATATCTTTCCTCTATGGCTGCATTGCGAAGGCGAGGCCTTTACCGACTGCACCCCCTTGCATTTCTAACCGCAAGTTCCGTTATCTCTCTAGTTCTCCTCGGAGAGGTATTGTTGCCTTGTCACGCACGCCCTTGGGCGTGAATACAAAAGACAATATGTCCCCATTGTCTGTCTCCTTCTTTGATATGGACAGATAAATTACTTCACCCTGTTTCTTTTCTCCCTTCCACCATGCACGTTCCGTGGAGCCTCAATGTGGTGTTGGCCCTCTCAGGGTTGATTGTGTGTCAAACACTTCCAAAAGACCCTTCAGGCCCCGACGACCCTCCTGCTTTTCCTGGTCATGGAGAACTTGGGACTGAAGGCAATTGGCTCGGGATCAGGTTGTTCAAATACTCTGGCTGTGATTCCGGCCAGCAGAAGAAAATCAACGATGCTTATTGGGATATGTACAAAATTCTCGATACTCCGGGAGTCGGACGAGAAGTCGACTTCAATTCGGCGGCGGCCCTTGAGTTCTTTGGGCCACCTGCACTGAACAGAAACGAACAGAAGGGAATACTCCGTATAGTATCCTAGGTTTCAATGTCTCAGTGCGATAACTCACAATTGTCTTTGGTTCGTAGATGTATTAGACAGGCTATCGACAAATTGGCCGAGTTTTGCCAATCCATTTGCCCATTGGATCCATGTAAGTGCAATTCTTATCTTATTCTTAATTTCCCCGCTGCTTCCTGTTCCCTCTCTGGTAGGACACGCGCTGATGGTGTTACATACATTTAGGTCCGGTGTGATGACCCCTCTAAGCTATGTACTCATCCCGAGGATCCTTGCCAACCAAACAATCGGCGGATACTAGATCTAGCGACGGCCGAAACCGTTGCATATTCAGCAAATCGAGATTCTGAATCCGGCTATCCCCGAATCAACTTTTGCCCAATTTTCTTCAACAATGCTGAATACCCCTATCTCCAGAATGCAGTAGCAAAAGGGGTACTTTTGCGGGAACCCTTTAAGTATGACCTGAACTCGTACCACAAGAATAAAGGTGCTACCCGCTATCCCGAATGGTGCCTACACAGGTCTAACTCAAGCCGCAGCCACCATTTTTCTCCACGAGATGTGCCATTTGGACCTTGCCGTAGGCTCTCCGGACAAGGTACCCCACATTCGTGATATATCCATTGTCTATGAAGTCTTGGGCTCTGAGGGAGAAAAGTATGAAACTGGCATTGCATATGGACCACGCCTCACGAAGATCTTGGCTCGAATGGATCTAGAAACGGGGAAATGGGTTCAACGAAATGGTAGGCTCCATCAACCTTTCACTCCGCAATCTTTCTAACAAACAATAGCGGATAATTTTGCCCTGTTTGCCACGGCGAAACATGTCCAAAAAGCCCTCGGTAACATGTAAGCTAGATTTTGATCTCTGAATTTCCGCATGGCTGACCCTTGATGCTTCTGCTTCCCTCAAAGTTATCCACACTACCCAGTCGTTGCCGAGAGAGCGGAGATCCCCCCTGACCTTCCGCCTCCTCAACTTACTACTTTCACTAGGACCAGCAACGGTGCCGTGTTCGATTATTCGCCCGGTGTGAATGGTACATATTGCGGACCAGGCGACGTGGACTTGACCAAGAGGCGTCTAATATCGGACTCGACTTATCCAGCGGCATACAGGAAAGAGAAAGCGCTAAAAATCGAAGCTCTCTGGCCATCTTCGGAATTAAAGGGCAAAAACCTGAAGATTCTCCCGCTTGGTGGTACAATAGCCCCAAGCAGCTCCCCCAAGAAATGTAGGCTGGACGCTAATATGACCTTGCAGACTCAATCACTTTTGGCTACGGAAGCAGCCACGGGAATGGATATCGAGGGGAGCTATTGGGAAAGCTCTCCGGGAACTTTGTCGATATGATTGGTTCTGTGAAGTCCGGGAACATGGCTGACAATGATAATGAAGGGCATAGTGGCGCCGTTATCGACGGCATTGCATCGCACACCGGAGCTTACAGCCAGAAGCCCAATATTGTTCTTCTTCATGCAGGAACAAACGATATGAACAATCCTACTTCGCCCAATACGGCGCCGGCCCGTCTAGGGAGCCTGATTGACCAGATTCTCAGAGCCTGCCCAGATGCTGTTGTCCTGGTGGCTCTGATTATCCCAGCGACTAATGCGGATACCAATGGTCGCATCAATCTATATAACGACGAGGTTGCCTCGATTGTCAAATCTCGTTTTAGAAGCGGGAAGCATGTCCTTCTTGTTGATATGAACTCCATGCTCACAGACTCGCATCTTGGAGATGGGCTACATCCAAACGATGAAGGCTATAGCGTTATGGCCGACGCATGGTTCCGACATATCAAGATCGCAGAAGGTTTGGGCTGGATCAAAACAGCTTCTAATACCAAACCTCGCGAAGAATGTCCACGCCTGCCCACCTGGATAGAGCAAGGACAGATTGCAAATGGCGCAGGGTTAGGTGGTGATACTCCTAACATCGTAGCCTGTGGCGTATCATCGTAAGATCCCCCCCTTCCCCCCTTAACAAATGGCCTCAGCTTACTGCTAACGCAATGCAATGGTAGAGTCCACTCATCGAATTGCGTTTGCTTTGACCGAGTTACTAATACGACTTATAACTTCGACCAAGGATCACCACCAGACTGTCCAAACTTTTTTAGAACCCATGCAGTCCGTTTTGCCGACCTAAATGGAGATGGGAGAGATGAGTATCTCTACGTGGACTCCCGCGGGGCGGTCACCGCATTCCAAAATCTTGGGTGGAAATACGTGAATGGTACCACCGGTACCGTCACTTGGTGGCCGAAGGGTAAGATTGCCGCCGGCGTTGGGACATTAAACTGGCAGATTCACTTTGCGGACATCAACGGGGATGGCCGTGCCGACTATCTTTCAGTGGAACCGGACGGCTCTGTGAAGATGTGGCTCAACGTCTTGGATGACCCATCCGACATCTCCAAAATCACCTGGGTGCAGCAGGGCACCATCGCAACGGGAATAGGGAAACCCGGGGTTGGAGTCCGATTTGCTGATATCAATGGCGACGGCAGAGCAGAATATCTGTATGTTGACCCGGTAGGAGCCGTCACTGCTTATCTTAACGCCGGATTTACCTACGGCAACAACAAGGATGGGACGGTGGTCTGGATTCCACAGGGTTTGATAGCCACCGGAGTTGGGCCTGGCAGACGTGAGGATATCATCTTTACAGACATCAATGGCGATGGGCGCGCTGACTACCTGTGGACTGGTGAGCGCGGATCTGTGAAACTCTGGCAAAATCTAGGAGGCCCGTAAGTTTACCCCGGTGTCCCGCGAGGACTAGACAATGAAGCAGTAGCCGATGTGGACTATAAGCCTGACTGACTCTTACAATAGGGACAATGGGCCGAACGCTGCCAAAGTTACGTGGTGGGAACGTGGCTTAATTGCTTCTGGATCTACTACATATTCCAATGAAATCGTATTTGGCGATGTGACTGGCGACGGACGAGCAGATTACCTGTGGCCCGACCTTAAAACGTCAGCAGTGAAAGCGTGGGTTAATGGCTGCTGATTTTTGGACTTTGGTTAATGTCTAGATCTCACTATTATGCTGCTACTACTGCCTCTTAACTGCATACAAGACTTAGGGATGGTTCCAGATATACATTTGACTCTTGGTGGTATTTATTATAGTCGACAAAAGGACGGGATCACTTCCGTGGATATTTATAGGGAGAATACGATGTTGATAGTATTGTACTACATCGTTGTATATATGCAAATGGTTCAATTGACAGGATCACTGCAGCAAGTGAAGCAATCCGATACATCATTAGAAGACAATAGCATAGTATAGATTATCAACCTACCCCATCTTGCTTGTGATACGGTAAAGTGTCAGTAACCATAGATAATGGCAAAGGGAGAGAGGCGCCCACAGGCTTGATCTTGGGACAGGTAGTGCGTGCATCCCAGCATACGGCCCAGCATGACTGTAGAGTAGTTACATCGCCGTTGTCTGGACGCGGGAGAGCAGTGGCTAGAGGGAGCAAAGCTACCGCAACGGCAATCAGAACTGCAAGGTCGAGCTTCATCGTGTTCTCCGGGTGTATATAGTTAATGTAGTTGTAGCAGAGAAAGATGAAGAAGAGAGGAAGAGGGCACCCGTCCCAGCTTTATAGCCATGTCATCCTTTACATCCATGAGGCCGCACTAAGTCTCATTCAACGTATATTAGGCGAGGAGCTGGAACTATTCGACATTGCATCTCATTTTTACCGGGGATCTCTCCTGTCATGATGCTGCATGGTGAGATGTTTGGTCCAGATGTTCGTTTGGCAGAGGACCAGACAGTCCGGAATAGCCTGGAGCTACTCATCCTTGTCTGCATCTATCAGGGTATAACATCTAACTAGTATCGGGTTTTTGCATGTCTCTACTCAACATCCATAGAGAGAACGGAAGAGCTCAAGTAGTAGAGCTCAAGTGCGAGTCTTTGAGACAAGATGGAACAAGATAGAACATGCCAGCAACCAAACAAAGCGGAAAGTCCCGTAGAAAATAGCTAGTCACACAATATTCTCTACTAAAAGGAAGACTCTGTCTATTTACTTAGAGAAACCCCCAGTTCGCGTTCATAGTTCACCTTGATCACTCCGAGAACTATGGACGCGCTCTCTATGTTGGACGATGAGGCTGTAGCTCTGATGCTGCAGCTGGAAGAGATCGAATCCTATGACAGGCGGCGCAAGGGCAAATATCGAGCAGACAACCTTCCAGACTCTGAATTGGCCTGTGAAGCATTCCAGGCTGAGATTAAGGGCAGCATCGACCTTTTGAGTGACCTGAGGCTTGCTCATAGCATTGCACATGCTGTGGATTCAGATGGCCAGGTGATTGCTGGAATCTTGCAGGATGAAGCTCAGGCCCGGCAGGACAGGCGCCTGGCCTTGACGACGGATGGCAATGCTGATGTGCCAGATACCCAAAAAGAATGCCCACGATTGATTGCAGGGCCCCCTGAAGAAGAAAGTGAGCCGGATGGTGATAGTGATGGATGTAGCGCTGGTCCATCGACCTCATATACCTCGCGCCAGGAGGAGGCGTTTAGAGCGGCATACACGGATAGCAGGACAATACTATACCTGTCTCGAGCAATTCCGGCCATATCAGCTTGTTCGATTACAATACAAGAATATCTACTACGTCGAATGCCTGAAGGCCCTGTTTATACGAGCTACCAAGGACCAGACAATATTTCCTCCCAGATGTTGCCGCCAGGAAATCCCCTGCTAGAGAGATATTAACGGAAGAGAAAGAGATATTTCACAACACAGAGATCGAGTTTTCTATAACCGACCGGACATACTGTAGCAATAGGGAATACAGAAAATTTATCTATCCTGACCGGGTATAGCTGGTAAGGTAGAGTACGCTCGCTACAGTTCAGAAACATGCTCTATATACAAAAACGCTTTTCATACCGATAAAGATTGCGCCGCAGACCCTCTATTACAAGCAGCTCTAGACCTGGCGACGAGTGAAGGCTAGTAGCGCTATTACAACTACAGGACCCTTATGGAACTAAATACCGGTTACTACCATATAAGGTAAGTAGTAGCATAGAAACCTACCACTAATATTAAGTAACTAATTGATATACCTAGTTGCATATGTGGATCTGGATTCTACTATCTATACAGCTTGAAGTGGAAGACATATACATACAAGATATAGAGTGAGCGGAACTTACTAAACCAAGCAGAGGAGGTTGTAGACAGGGAAGCCGTTCAACCTATCCCCCACAGAGAGCGACAGAGGCGCGTTGGACGGATGAGAGAGGAGCTCTTAGAAAACCACGAGTGCGACCATCCAGGCCGCTTTCAGCGTATTGATGAAGGTCCGGGTAGGCGTGGATTTGCCTGTGAGATGTGTGGGGATCGCCACTGGAAATACATCCTCCAGTGTCGCCCTTCTAATAGACGAGACCGAGTGCCCCGCGATGTACGTACGCTGCGACGGTACCGGAGTCACCTAGTGGACGGCAGGCTAACTACGTGCAAGAAGCCAATCTCACACACCAAAGTTGCTCCAGATCACCTATGGTCTCTATGTCTGGAGCAGGCTCGGGCCACAGCTAGTCGACACGGTCTAAGGGTCGTACACTCTCAGCCCATCTTCAATAAGAGCCACGACGGACTGGGGGTGTTTTCAGACGAGTCTGGTGCGATCCTACAGTCTATTCGAGAGAAGCTGCAAATCGGCAAGAAGTCCAAGATTCCCAACGAGATATTGGTGAAGGAGCTCCAGGCGAGAGTCACCACCATCGAGGGGGACATGGGTCCCATGACGGAGCATAAAAATCTCTCTGTCCTTGTCACCTTAGTACCAGTATGAGAAGTATGCAGAGCGGATGGGATATTAACCGATAGAGTAGGAAAACTATCCAGAATAATTACTTCATGCACTATGATATATCGAATATATGCAGCGCAGATTGATATAACTAATACGAGCGTCATCACTGTGTATGATCTTTTGGTCGAATGGCATATGCTGTATCATCGCTGCCGGCATATACAGCCATTACATATAGCGTCTTTCGGCTGCTTCAATTCCTCGATCGATGACTGCGTGGATGGTACCGACCGCGGGGCCTGGGGCACCACTTGTCGCCACCTTGTTCGTCACGCTTCTCCCTCCCAGAGTACCAACAAGGCTGGCGGTACTGAGGGCCAGCATCAACCACCAGACGTCCTTTAGGGCGTCGTTATAACAGGATGCAGCTCCGTGGCATGACACTTTTCCTGCAGTGTCCTTCATATTTATCTGCGGCCTTTCCCCTCGGATCACATTTATGTTGAGCTTCTGTATTGATTGGAATGCAACCTCATGCGGCTTTAGACCGTAGTTCGGCGGCCGTCGATGCCGCGAATGAGCCAAAGTCACGTCTTTCCCGGGGGTAAAGCTCGCTATATCAGTTGCATTTTGGGCTCCAACGAGGCCGCCTCCGATGATTGCAATTTTGTTAGCTTGCTGAATTCAGGTTTGAGAACATTGCAGCTCTACACAGGCGTCAGCCTTGTCTATTGGCGATGCTTTCGAAGGAGGCGGCTGCTATGTGCCAGTAGCTATGGCAAAATATTCGTAGTTGATCGTTTCACCAGGTACCGTACCTGAATCGGCGTGATGCTGGTGACTGAAGCGCGCACATGATGGCGAAGAATTCCCGCCGGGCCAAAGCCGGAAATGCTATCATAAAGTATGGATGCTTTGTGCTCCTTGCGTGGCACAATCCCAAATCGTGGAAAGGAGAACAGATGGTTGATATGGCTGTACCTTTCGGTTATGATGATAGCTCTGCAACCGGTAGGGAGCGTTCGCTCAGCCGTCACGCCAGATATATTCTTGCATATGAGCCACCGATTATCGCAATGTTTTTGGCGTTCTCTGTGTCATAGTATACCCAGCGATGGCCTGCAGCTTGTATCTGTTGAATGGTGCGATGGACGACTAACCCAAGCATCATCCGCAGAGCTTTCCCATAGCATTCCAGCGCCTCATACACGATGGATAATTAGCAGAAGGGCAAGGCAAGCAGATTCGAAAGAATAAAAGAGATTTTTCAGATCATTCTTTTGTCCTTGTCCCGATGTAAAAAACCCAGGAGGGTGAAGTGCAAGGGGGGTCCGCGGACCTCCGTGGAGGCTTTTAGGGGAAAATGAGGATGTGACTTACAGAGTACGCTGTACAAATATTCATCCAGATCCTCGGATTTCCTCAGTATATCAATTCTCAAACCCAGTTCTCATTCTACGTCTCATGCTACTATCTCTAAATGGCGGTGTTATCCGATTCTAGTCTTGAAAAGAACCCTGACCAAGACCGAACTGGTGAACCTTCCCTGGGCAATGTGGCTGAACCAGGCTCGGTACCAGAAGCTCCTGAAGGGGGTAACAAAGCATGGTTAAGCCTCCTAGGAGCGTCGACAGCTATGTTTGTATCCTTTGGCTGGGTAAACTGCATTGCATTATTCCAGGCCGAGTACGAGACCAACCAATTGAAGAAATACAGCCCATCAACAGTCTCCTGGATCACATCAATGGAATGTAAGTATGAACTCCCTGAAGTATGCAAAAGTCGCTTCCATATTAACCAGTATATAGTCTTCTTCATACTATTCATGTCTCCCCTAGCGGGGAGGATGTTTGATAACTACGGGCCTAGGCTCCCGGTCGCCATTGGAACCTTCATGCACGTCTTTGGCCTCATGATGACAAGTCTGTCCAAGGAATACTACCAATTCGCATTAAGTCAGTCGGTCTGCTCAGGGATCGGGGCATCACTTATCTTTACGCCATGTATGACAGCTGTGAGTACGATAAAGCCCCCCATCGTGAAGTATATGCCTGCTAACTGCAATCCATCCAGCCCATGACCTACTTTCGCAAGAAGCGAGCAATTGCTGGGGGTTTGGCCATTGCAGGCTCATCTCTCGGCGGTGTTATCTTCCCACTTATGGCCTCACATCTTATTCCAAAGATTGGCTTTCCGTGGACGATGCGGGCATGCGCCTTCATGATTCTCGGCCTTCTAGTCATTACCAACCTTACCATCTCGTCTAAGCTTGTCCACCACCCAAAACCGTTCAGAATCTCGCAGTATGTCGGCCCATTAAAGGAAACGGATTACATCCTCATGTGTGCTTCCAGCTTTTTCCTATACTGTAAGTGCCTTGGCCAACTCTGACCTTCAATATATCTGCTAATCACCTGGCCAAGGGGGAATGTTCGTACCATTCGATTATATTGTCTCCGCCGGTATACACTATGGCTTGTCGCCTTCAGTGGCCTTTAATCTCATCCCAATTCTTAACGGGACTAGGTAAGGACCTTTATCCCCTCGGTTGGCGATGCGTGTTGAGTTCAAGTGTAGTGCTAAGGGGGTGTCGCATTTTAGTTTCATCGGTCGAACGGTACCTAACGTTCTTGCGGATAAATTTGGACGTTTTAATGTGATGATCATCATGGTGGTTTTCAGTCTTATTATCGTTCTAGCTCTTTGGCTTCCCGGGCGCAGTGAGGGAGCTATAATAACCTTTGCTGCCTTGTTTGGGATAGGCTCTGGTGCATGTATTGGTCTTGGGCCAGTGCTCATTATGGGTATCTCCCCTATCCAAGAAGTTGGCTATCGGATGGGTACAATATTCGCTATCGCAGGCATCGGTGCGCTGACCAGTCCACCAATCGGAGGTGCTATCGCCCAAATATCTGAAAACGGTGACTATAACTTCGCATGCGTATTCAGTGGTGCGAACTACTTTATATCAGTAGTTTTCATCATCATCCTCCGAGCTCGGGTCGTGGGGTGGAAGATAACGGCCAACGGATAGTCCTTGTAAGGGACGCAGGAATATCTGGCTCTGCCTATACCATAAATACATGCATCCACTCCATAATTTGTTGCATCCGTTCAGACCTCAGGATGTATCTTAGCCATCGAAATTTTCCCATGTGCAATCGTTGTTAGTCTGATTCTGCACTCTTTACCCACTAATGCCAACTTGTACTTTAGCCAATGCCTGTGTTTGTTGGATTAAAGTACTGGCGACTATGTAGAAATTATATACTCGTCTGTGTAGACCTTTGATTTGTTTACTGCATGCCGCCGATTTCGTCTCCCACATCAAGTAAGAATGTATCCCAATCCGTATTATTGAAAGTTGATCCAACAGTAAAGAACTCATCCCAGAGCTCATCCGTAACAAGGTCACCAGCAGAATGAGTCTCTTCCAGATGCTTCTGATCTTTCTCGTGATGAGACAAGGGTAGGGTAGCCTGGGTAGATGGCATTAAATCCTTTTCATCTTGCGCAAATGTAGTTCTATTTCGAGGAGTAGGTTGGCATTTATGTATATCGCGGCTGGCCTCCGCAGCGGGGGCCCTCGAGTCATCCATATGGTTAGTTATATCTTTGTGCATTGGAGGAGAGTAAGTCACCCGCCCCTGTTTTTCAGGTGTAATTGCAGAAATCTTAGTAGATGGACTGCTTATTCCAACCTTATCTGGTCCATCTTCGCTAATTCTCCTCCGTAAAATTGCTCGCAAGCTCTGCACAGCCTTTTGAAACGACTGGACCATAAGTTGCCCACTCGATGTACCTTCGTCTGCTGTTCTGCTGCGTGGTATCTTTTTAGCATTCAGCTCTGCTTCTAACTCTCGACAGGCTCTTAATACATCCTCTTTGCGTTGTGATACCTCAATGCTTTCGGGGTTAAAACAAATATCCATGGCTAGGATAATTGTGGCCATCAAGAAGTGGTGGAGCACATATGTAAAAGTCCCAATACTGTGGTCGCCAATAGTGCTATTCCGAATCTCTATCACAATTTTCGCAGATTTAATGCACTGTATACGAGAGTTTGCAAACTTTTCTTGTATCGAGCCTCGAATCAAAAACGGCCTGTGAAGTCGAGCGCGATGTGTGTGGATCACAAAATTAATTAGATAACGCTGCCATTGCAAATACGGTCTGTCGTTAAGTAGTGCTTGATGGGTTTTCACATCTTGGATAGTGAGCTGAAAATATATAGGTAGGGATTTTAGAAGCTGTTGATATTTAAGATCCAGAGCAATGATTTTGTCATAGAACTCGTCAGGACTCTCAGAACCTGGGGACGCAAAAAACGACGGAGGTAGGCAGTCAACAACCTCACGAACCAAGGTGGCGACTTGGATACGGCAGAGGAAATAAGTCATGGATGTTGGGCTACTAAGAGGCAAGTTGTAAGATTCTTCTGAAATATATGTAATCCCCGATGGTATATCATTGTCCTCCACGTTACTAGGGTGGCGCGTTTCCATTTGTCGAGGATGTAACATATACGTCCCTTCGTTGAGGCCACCCACATAGGACAAAAGCCTAGATAGAATATTAGTTATGGTTAAGAGGTAAAAAGCAACGAAGTACTCGCCAGTCCGAGGCAACCATATGCCACCAAATTCGCCGTTTGACTTCAATCTCCACCATATCCGCTCCGTTTTTGCGACGTTCTTCACAATAAGGTGGTGAATCCAACAGGTGGATCTTCATCAGCTTTGCCATCTGAACACCAGAGATACTGAGAATACCAACGCTCCCGCTAATGCCTTCAATCTGAGCGCACAAGTGAGCTAGGTTCACAATTGCCTGCAGTGCTTCTATAGAGGGAGGAAGCGGTGGCCTGGTCGCCAACGATACCGCCTGATTAGCCCACAATTCGGCTAGTGCTATTTGCGAGTGGTTTTGTAGAGCGGCCGTTTGGAACTGAAAGGTATTTTTCGAAACATAGACGCTGCCGGCGAAGACGCTCAGGAAGAACGCGAGCCGGGTTGCCTGGGGGGTTTTATTAGTATCGAGGTCTGAATATAGGTCCTCAAGGTGTTTCCGCGTTGTAGGAATGTGTAAAATCCGGTAAAGAGCATCGATGTTTCTAATAAAGTGGTCCAAGAGCATTTTCGCATCGCCGTAGGTTGGAAAGTCATGGAAGATGGCTGATAGTAATGGTGCAGGTGTTAAGGGTTCTAAGGTTGTATTCTGGGTCAAGTTAGCCGAGAGAAACGGGTTATATCTAGGCACATCTTACCGTCGTCAAGAGGCCCTCTAGCCAATGTGATGTTATTTGTTGCTCTTCATCTTGGTTCGACAAACTTGAATTCGAATTTTTCGCGAGATGGGTATCATTCGGCTCGATTATCGAGCGGGTAGGCTCTGAATCTCTACTTGGAAAAACTACCTGCTCAAGCCGCAGTATCCTTTGAGCGAGCTCCGAGCAGTCCCTTTAGAATAAAGTGGGATCAGCTGGAGGAAGAATTGGAGCAACGGCATTATGCTAGTAACTGTGATTTACCTAGCACAAACATGATCATCTTTAAGCTGGTGTGCAACCGGCGGGATGGACAAACGCGATGTTTCACTTTGGTCTGTGTAGGTGGTTAGTTCTGATGCATTTCATAGCAAGGCGCAAATGCACAAGTACTCGCCTATCTGATAAGCGCATTCGTAGTTCCGCGAGGAGCAGTTGAAACAAGGTCGTCCTCTGTCACACTTGAGCTTTCTTGACCGACAGAATTGGCATGATACTGGCTGTTGTTGAGAGGAGGTTCTGCTATCAGCAGCCCTTGATGGTGCCATGGATCTCTTCATAATGGTGCTGTAGTATAGGAAGAGATAGCTAAGGTCAATGTCTAGCTATAGGATGGCGCTGAGAGAGTTCTAGATGCTGAGAGCATGCGGATCAGCTTTGGTATCGTGATCACTGTAAGATAAACAGCGGTGCCACACTTGTTCAGCGACGTTGAATATTTTGAAATGCGAGATGTTTTATCTTGGAGGCCTAACTAGTCACGTGGTTCACATCGGCGGCTGCGGCTGCGGCTGCGACGCCAGTACATGTATATATCTTCAATGCACAAAGACCGAGAGACAATGAAACTTGGATGACCGCAAGGTGGAAACGGAAGACTATTGCACCAATAGTTTGGCATGTCTTCTTGATTTTCGATAGAAAGGGGTTGATCAATTTCTTCCCAAAGAAACAAAAAGAGAGAGAGATTGACTGACTACCTGTCATTCCGCCCATTAGGTACGTCCTCCCAGAGAGCATTTAGTGGAACCATCGCAAGTGACATACAGAGAGTATTCAACCTTCACGGAAATAGTATCCATTTTGCTGGATGCTGTTGACTGGCCTCGCGATTCCTACTATCATGTTCCCAGGCCTCCTGTTCTTCGCCACCCAAGCACATTTCTGGCATGCAGAAACATATTCTGAAGTGATTTGAGTGCTTTGCCCGTGATGACTGCCGAGAAATGGGGAACAGATCACATCTGTAGAGCGTGGGAGTTGTGGAAAATTGGCGCTCTCGATATCAGGTACCAACTGTATGTCAACACCCGGGAGAGTATTTTAATGGGGCCAGCAACTTTGGACGCTGGCAACTTCTTTTCCCTGGTTACGAGAAGTGAATCTTCCCGAGAAAGAACGATTAGATAACCTAGCAGGCCATACCAAAGTGCCGTTCACAGCCTGGCTGACCATCAACGGAACGGAATATTTCTCATATTCCGAAGTGCCATGGTGCACCATATCCACCGCCCACTGTAAGCGGCTGTCCCAATTCTCTACGGTGATGCCAGGATGTAATCTCTTCGTTCATCATCTTCTCCCAAGTACCGACCTGGCATACCCTCCATCACAAATGGGGTGCGCATGGTTTGGAGACCAGTGGTTTCCGCCAGAAGCAGAAGCCGCTGGGTTTCCGAAGAGACCGTGTAGTCTCCAGAGTGGTGCTGATATTAGGTGTGGCCCGTAAGACGTTAGTCGCGATAATAATATCGTAGAAATTCTCTTTGAACTTCTGGGAAGAGACATTATTCCCTATTTCTAGGGTCTTGAAGACCATCTTTTCCTCAAAGTCAGCGAATTTATTGGTGGCAGCTTCGAAAAAACCAGTATCCGTATACCTAGGTTTAAGTTCCTATCGCGTCACGGATTGTCTCGGGTACTATTATAGGTTGTTAGCTTGTACATAAGTCAAGCATAGAGGAAGAGGAAGAATTACAGTGCCGCCTGCGCCTGCGCCAATCTCCAATATTGCTTCACGAGGGAATATATGCGATGGTTTAGGGACGGTTGAGGCGAGGCCAGGCGCAACTCTCCCTATAGATGCGACCAAGAAAATCATCCCGTAATAAGAGTTTCGTAGCATTTCGCCTCATATTATTGATAATTTCCCCCGAGTCGAGCCGCAATCATATTGATTTTTTCAGCGTGGCTTTCGAGCAAGGTCGAAAGACTATCAGGGCCATCAGTAACTAAGCCACTCCTTTTTGCCAGTGGACGTTCTCCATTGCGAACAACCTGCACGATGGACTCGAATGCCTCATGCGCTGATGGTGTTATGCAAGCGCCAGCCGTTCAGTAGTGTCAGCTGCTTCGAAAAATCGCTACATACAGTATAATACGCCGAGTTCAATATCATCGGCAAAGCCTTTCTCACTTTCATCGTGCTATACGCTTCTTCTCCGTCCGGCAATGCCCCAAGATGGATCTGCCCTGAAGCCTGAAGGATATCTCCAAAAAGATCAGACAGCCCCCTGCTCTAGTGGGCTCGGAGGCAGGTTCCACAGCAAGAGATTCCACCTGCGAGACGGCCTGGCCTGAAGACCTGTTGTAGAGGCGCTAATCACCTGCTAGGGAGAGCCCATCTCGCATTGTAATAAATGACTCGAAACTGATATTAACGGCACCTAACTCATCAGCCCACGGCACATTGGGGTTCAAAACCAGTCGCTCAATGCAAATAGGCAAAATTGTTGATGGCAGATTGCCGGTATCAGGGCTTGAGCGAGCAACAAACAAGGTTGGGAAACGCACGTCGATAATTGCAGGGCGGACAATGTATTTATCGGTAGACTCGTCTGTCCTTTAGGATTCCGAAGCAGTAGTGTACTCCAGGGAGTATTTAGGCTGCTCGATTCGTCTGAATAATCCCGAATAATTCAGCCGAGCATTGTGAAGAACCTAGTATATGTTATTAGCATTCACAGGTAGGATACCAAGTGGCACGGCTCCCTGTCGAGGAAGTTCCTCCTTTGACCTAGAACCCAAATGGACCAAAATCCTCCCGCTATAATTTTGAATCATAGACCCAATACTCTCATCAGAGCAGTAATAATATAAGAAAGAGGCCTCGAAAACTAGGATTTTTAGTCGCTAGAAGATGAGTTGTGCATATGGTTTCAACGCCCTCTTTAGTGGAGGAAACGACGACTGGGCACCAGACATCTACGTCCCGGACTTCGAATAGTCGGACAGGATTCCTTGCGGCAATGGGCTTAGCGGCCTCAAAAGCCAACGAGGCATATAATGTACCGGGGAGCAATGTTTCTCCCAGGATATCATGACCGTGCACCCATGACAACTCACTAGTTTTCAGGACGCTGCGCTAACACATCTCCTGTGATAAGTATTATCTGCTACTCGACGTCCAAGAAGCTCGTGAGGGCGGTCAGCTGGCTTGCGGAATCTCCTTGAGGTCCAAGATTCACACCGATAGACTTTGCTGTGATCCCAAGTATGAGATGATAAATCTTTGAGGACCTCTTCTCTTGGAGGTCTTCCTTAAAAGACGGACCGATATCCTAAAATTGACAAAGGATAGACC
This sequence comes from Microsporum canis CBS 113480, assembly GCF_000151145.1. NCBI lineage: Eukaryota > Fungi > Ascomycota > Eurotiomycetes > Onygenales > Arthrodermataceae > Microsporum > Microsporum canis. The sequence goes on along the minus strand of NW_003299160.1, from coordinate 135,045 downwards.
GAGATGTGACCGAAAAAAGCCCAACACCACTGAGAATGCTTGGATATCACTCACCACGCTTTAGGACGCCTGTATAAAATGGTGCGACCCCAAAAGCTGATATGAAGGTCTGTTCAGTAGGTCCCTTGTGTGCTGGATGCGGCCTCTTTCTAGAGCAAGGTCGAACGGCTCTCCGTGTCAGACAGCAGATTTAACTGCCTGGGAGAAAACTGTATTTACTATGTTCTAAACCCAGTACGGCCCTTTAAGGGATTGAAGGTCTCCTTGCTACCATTCTATGTCTCCGCGGACGCTTGAATTCCAGATATGAGCATTTGTTGCTTAGCGAACCATACTGTTACATGCCATAAGAAACTGGAGATAGCGATCCGCACAATAATCCGTATGATGCGAGTGATAAGCCTTATCCACGTTTAACGGACAAGCAAGGGTATTTTCCTGGTCAAAATATTCCTTCACGCAATAAATAGCCGGCATATCCCCCGATAATGTCACGCTCTTAGGAGAATAACTTGCAGCAACATTAATGCGGCCTTTAACTCATTGACTAGTGACCACACAGGGCTGTCAGGAAGCGCCTTTCTGGCTGAATCGCATTGTTCAATCGATTTTCGGAATAATGGACATCTTTCCAGTAGGTCGCGTCCCATCGAAGGCCACTGAGCGCCTTATCCAGTAAGAATGCCCAACACAGCTCGAAGTTTGCTAGGTTTGATAAATTGGCCACGTATACCAATTTGTTCAATGATTAAAACATGAGCATGTTCCAAAACATACTCCCTTAGTCGTGAGATCAATTTCTCTCGACGGTCCGCAACAAAATATGCCTTGGCTCTGTGTGTGGATCGTTGACTTTAGACCACCCAGGCAAGATCATAAAGACTAATGGTCGGGTTATCAACATATGTCCTTGAATGCCTTGAAATTTGCGAGCAAAGATGATCCAGGGTGCCAATAAAGTCACTTGAATTGTCAACTCCAGCCTTTTCAAATGGTTCAAATTCACGGCTCCTATAGATTTTAAGGATGACATGCGCATTTTTGCCCCCCGAACCCGAAGCAGTTCTCTAGCTCGAATAACGCCCTCGATGCAATCTCTATTTCGGATAGCATAGCTTATCACGAAGGGCTGTGACTCTCACGAGCATAGCCATTTGAATCCTTGTCCCACATTCGAGACTGAGAGCCTGGCGATAGTATATGAAGCTTAGACTCTATGATAAATATAGAGGGGTCGAATATCAGGTTAACACTACCCACAACTGCAGCTTCACAGTAAACCGCTTGCATCTCTTGAATCGCCTGATGAATTGCAATGCGTTTCTAGAACCGTAGACTCACCAACGATTTCGTCTTCATTAAAACGTACAATGAATGTCTCATCAGGGTTAATAGCTCGCCCAACACGGGCCGTTGCCTCTCTGTTTGAGTGATTGTACATTATGTTGAAAAGATTCTCGCCCCCTAACTAGTTATCTGGTGGTCATTTTGGAACTAGTTAACTAGTTAGGTACTCACGTGATGACAACGAGGTGGGGAGTATGAGGGGCAATTTTTTTCGATATGTTCAGTTTTCCACTTAGAGCTGATGGCAACATGTTTAACAAGACCTCTCCTTATAATGTTCACTAACCGAGCACCCTTTCATCGATGACCGCTACCGACATGTCTGACCAAATACTAAATGTGAACGAGATCGCGAACGACACTACAATCGAGAGAAGTGCACTTGAAAGGAAGGTTAAGGATAAGATTGGGAGAAACGTTACGTTGGATACCAATATAGCCATAATTGAAGCTCTACAAAGCGTAACTTCGCTTGTGGTGCCTGCTCTACTGCTGAAGGTACATGGAGGAGCAGGCGCCGTCTACATCCACGACGAGTCTGCAGAGCTCGTTGACAGAGTGAAAACCGGGCCTGACGAACGGCAAAACTTCCAGATCATTTTACTCAAGGAAGGCCAGAACTGCCGCTTCTACGGGCGTCCCACTGTTTGGTACTTCAGAATTTCCGAATAGGCAGCCGCCTCCTGGTGAGCGAGGTTTTTATACCGCAAGAGACGCTCGCTAAATCTAATAGGGACGCTGAATTTGAGTTTGACTTCAACGGAGGGACTCCCGTGCCACGGACATGTCATCTTGACAGCTAGGAGATTATCGGTATTTTGCAGAAAAGGGATTATATCGTGGGCTTGTGTCTCTTGGGCATCCGATGAGTTGAGGAAGACGACGAATTCAGAGGGTTCAAAGTGCACTATTTTCGAGTAAGCCATCTTGAAGGATCCTATAGATACTTGGGGAAATTACCGATATGCTCAGGAGGAACAGCCGTGTTATTTCCTGGTGATATCTGGCTTGTTTCAAATGCCGTTCGAGCACTCCGACTATTGGGATTTGTGATATCAGGGACGAATCCACTGTCTGCTTGAGTATTACGTTGTTGAACATGACCTGAGAGACCAAACTCTTTGCACAGCTCCAGAGCGACTTTTCTTTGTCCGGTGACTCTGGGTATTAAACTCCACCATTGCTGAAGTTTATTGATCCAAATTGCATTCAAGGAAGCCAGTGTTGTTGTGGGGAGGCGCGACGTGCACAGAATATACAACTCAATGTCCAGTTTTTCGTACATTTCCCGTATATTTCTATGTGCGGCAATCTTTCGACCTCTTGTCGTCGAAGATTTATCGGCAGCATTGGGGCATTCCCTCAATAGCACAGTATTTCGTTTTAAATAGAGAAGGTTTGGTCTGTATTGTGGGTCGTGATATCTCCGTAGTTCCTTACTGAGGTTGGAAACGAAGGAAGCAAATTCCTTCTCAGTAGGTCCAATCTGAGCCATTTGCATTAGTTTCTTATTTTATGCTGGGCTGGTGGTCGAGGTTTGCGATGTTGAAAATGCGAAAATGCGAAAATGCAAAAATGGGAAAATGAGAAAATGGGGAAATGGGGGAAAGGATGAATGGGGAAGCGAAGGAATGAATGGGATAATGGGGAAATGTGTCAAGGCAGCCTTATCGTTTTATACTTACTCTACTCTATTGGCTAATGGATCCTTGATCCTAGCTTATCTGCGATGATTGTCAAGGCATAAATTGGATCGGGGTGCTGGTCTCCTGGCAACTACGGTAAATACCTGGCTAAGGGCTTTCGAGGAGACATAGCTATATAAAGGCCCAAGTTCTACGTTCGAATTTGGACATGGAAGCATAAGGAAACCCAAGTTCAAAATACACTCTCCCAGCCACGGCATCTCGCTCTATAGTTACATAACTACTTAAATCATTCACAAGCTGCCAAAGATCAAGTTGACAAAGTCAATTTACATACTGATAATAACTGAGCTGGTACTTTAACTTTTTCTGAATCACTTTTATGCTTAACTAGCTAATTCACGTTGCTAGGAAACTCATCTACAAAATGTGCTTCATGGAAAATCCTGCCCCAGTTTTCTACGCCAAGTGCAAGCATACCGTCAATGTCCCTAAAGAGCCAACTCCCCAAATGTGTCCTAAAGCGGCAAAGCGCTCACCCCCATCATGGTGCCCTGATCCTCCTAAACCTACCTCCAAGGCATCAAGCACAAACCGCCTACATCTCTGTCCAGGCTGCCGAAAAGAGTAACAGTCCTAAAAAATAGTGGCGGGTAGAAGGAAGCTTGAGGCATGCTATTTGGGATGATTAGGAATTATTAGGAGGGTGGCTGATTTTAAATAAGACCTTGGTTCTCTTCAGAAGACGCCTAGCTCCTTGGATGCCCGTTTCCCGCTGACTGAACGGTATGGGATGCCCACCTTGGCACTACTAACTTGATGGAGTACGTTGTTCCTCTTTTGGGTTATACTATGTAGAGCGGTTTTTGTAGTTACTGTTAACCCCAAGCCAATGATAAGAGGTATATTTAATATTGCGCAGCTGGTCGTAGGGTGGGCATATTATTCGGGCTAAGATACCCACTACTACTAAAGAATTAATTCGATTAAGAGAGTATTAAGTTAGTAGTTAAATAGGCTTAAAAAGTGGCCTTATCTGTACTAATGTCAGGGGTTGGACCCCGTAAGAGAGCATCAGTTCTGAACCCTCTGCGATACCTATAAGCCGTCTGGTGATGGCATCAAACTCCTTATGCTAAGATCCCTTTTCCCTAGAACGCAGTCACGAGCCGGTAAGCGTATTCGACGCGTACTGCGAAACCTAGCTTAAGTAAGCAGGAGCTATATAAGCTCCTCCCCAGACATGCTTCTCCCTTTTCCTTTTTTCTCCGTATCATCTTTCTACACTCGCTAGCCACAGATATGAGACTCCCATTAATCTGTACCTGGTTCTATGATATCGTTTGGCCTTCTATAACTAAGGAGTTGGACGAGTCGAAGGTAAGCTTAATAGACATCTCTCTGTCTTCTCTTGCTAAATTATTCTCTTAGGATGTTGTAGAATCTCAGCTCGATAATCTCCACACCCTCCAAACAAATGAAACGGGAGCTATATCAACTCTCAACTCTCAACCTCGAACGGACAAACTAGAGCCCACGAACACGTCTGGACAATTCCACACTACTCAACGTTCTCCATTTTCCCATGATCCTTATATTGGTCTCCCAATAATTGGAAATGGTATGACTGGGATTGTCCTTAAGATGGGGGAACGCCGTGCTGTTAAGAAAGCTAAGAAATATCCACCTGGGTCCTTTGATGACCCCAAGGATATGGAATATATAAACAAGATAAATCAGCAAACACTCGAGAATGAGATCCAAGTCTTTGAACGCCTGGGCAGCTATGAAGGGATTATTCCGTACTTTCAAACATCTCAGTATGGGATTGAGCTAGCCCTTGCAGAAGGAGACCTTGAGTCCTATCTAGATACCTGTGCAGAGCGTGAGGACTCCCTGAAAATCAACTGGATATCAAGTCTCATTGACACATTTGCACACGCCCACTCTCGCAAAGTATTTGTGGATGATATTGCTCTCCGCAATATTTTAATCCTGGATGAGAAGCTTAAGCTTGCTGATTTCGGACAATCCATTTTATTACCACCCAATACCGATATTACTTCCGCAGATAACGATGGCTTGAATGTTCAGGTTGAGATACTTCATATTGGCTGGGTTCTCTACTCGATTGCATCCTGGCGTGTCCATAAATACTATTTCTTCAACTCCGAGAACCCTGACCTCTGCTGGCCTGAACCAGACTCATTCCCAAATGTGGATGATGTACTCTGCGGAAAAGTAATCAGGAAGTGCTGGCAGGGTGAATATGCGAGTATGGAGAATTTGAAAGACGAGGCCCGCCAATTACTCGTTGGCCACTAAGTCACTGGTGACGGTTCCATGAGATATAATAATAGCCCTTCAAAACCTTTCACTTGCTACAGGCAACGTCAAGCCCAAGGATGGGACCCCACTGGGGATAGGCAAATATGGGCTACACCTGCGAGACTTGCATTTCTAGAAGTCGACGACCAGTACAGGCCTTGAAGCAAAGCCCCAGAATGCCAGCCATGAGGCAGAAGCTGGGCAGTTTTGCAAGTTCTAGCAACATGTTAACTCTTTTTAGACGGTATAATGGAATAAACTTGATACAAGATTACTTTTCATTTGTATCTCTGCATAGCAGTTGGTTGTTGGATAACTACTGTGCTGCAACCTAGTTGATTGACTAGAAGAAGTCGCCAGGCAGATAAACCACCAGGCCGCCTCGCCATAGCTCGAATAACTGAACCGCAAGCTACAAGCCTGGTCTCGATGTTATACAGATTACTATCGTTCTTCTCTGCCTCGGTGGTTTAGAGGCTATCGTTATTTGAGGTTTTATTCGTGTTTAAGCCATCGTCTACGGTTTACTGCTCTATCATTTCCATCATCTCAAACAAGTAGCCCGAGTTAACTAGTTAATATTGATAACTCAACACCAACGTCATGTCCAAGTCAAAATTCTGCATAGCGATTGTGGGCTCTGCGTACAGATTCCCTGGAAGCCCCACCTCGCCTTCGAAGCTGCGGAATCTCCTTAAGGATCCCAAAGATATTCGCACACAATTTGACCCTGAAAATCTTAACCTATCTCGCTCCTACGACTCTAATGGCGAAGTTCATGGCGCCACGTATGTCAATAACCGGGCATTCCTGCTCTTGAAGATAGACTCTTTGACCCGGCGTATCAGCCTCGTTGAGGCAGAGGGTATGGACCCCAGCATCACATTCTTCCGGAAACGGTCTTTAAAACATTCAAAGCCGCTGGTAATACACTTAACCAGATGAGAGGGTCAAAGGCCTCTGTGAATATCGGCGTAATGACGGGCGACCCCTGCGATATCCAAATGCGCGACTTTGAAACGGTTTCCCAGTATTGTGCTACTAGGACAGGCCGTATTATCCTATCAAATCTGGTTATAATGTTATTCGTTATCTTACGGATCACTAGCTATAAGTCCACGCAGCGATACAAGGAATAAAATTAAGACGAGAAATATGGGATTAATTGCCTTCAATTACTATAAATATTCAAAGGAGCTGGCGGGTTCCGTAGTCGTGACTACGACAGCGGCAGAGAAAGGTAATATGCTGTGAAAAGCAGAATGTGCAATCTAGAAGAAGAGTAACATCACCTGTGGGTGACGAAGAGTAAAATGGGCATGCCAATACAACGCGAACTGCTTAACGACCGCTGCCATTATAGAGGAGGCGGCGGGTGGTATCGGGGCCGGGGTTGTGAATCGTAGGCTGGCTGAGCTGCTTAAGACGAAGACAAGCCCGGCTACCCGGAATGCCTTCCTTCGCGATTAGGTAGGCTGCGACACCGCACGCGTGGGGAGCGGCCATCGAAGTTCCAGACATAACCTGGCTTCCACCTCCAGGGCGGGCGGAAAGAATGTTGTGGCCGGGCGCGTAGAGGTCAACTTGTGTATATCATTAGTTGGTGCGTGATTCATTGGATAAAGGGGTTATACATACCGGCTGGGCCCCAGTTAGAAAACGAGGCCTTGCCGTCATCCTCCGTACTGGCAGCAATAGTGCAGACAGATTTTTCGGAGGCTGGGGAATTGTTATTCGAGTTGATCTGTTGTTATATACCGAATCAGAAATGATTTCTTATCCCACTAAATGCCGTTATTATTACCCACATTGTCGTTACCAGCTGAAACCGAAACGAATATTCCAGCCTTGATAGCCTGAGCGGTGGCATGGTTAAGACCAGCACTATATGAGCCTCCAAGGGACATGTTTATAACGGATTTGTGCAGCATGCCATTTTGACGGGCGTTGTTGATGCTCCAGTTGATGCCCGCAATGATTCCACTAGTTGGGCCTTTGCCCTCAGAATTGAGCACTTTGACAGCAATAACCTTGGCCTTCTTTGCGATTCCATAGGTCTTGCCGGCAATTGTTCCAGCAACATGAGTACCGTGCCCTGTTCCGTCAGAATTCTGGTTGTCAACTTGGTTTGAGCCCCAGACGGCACGGCCCCGGAATTCAGCGTGACGAATATCCACACCTGAGTCGACGACATAGGCCCAGACACCAGCGCCGGCGGTGCTATCGAAGACATAGTTGCGCCCTCCCTTGCGGTTGGAGAGGCGGGAGAGTCCCCATGGAGCCTTACGCTGCTGGACGACAACATGCTGGCTGATGATAGCATCTGGTTCGACAAAAGCAACCTTGAGTGTCACTCAGTATCAGCAAGAAGCCACAGCAGATATAAATGGGAAATATACCTTTGGGTCATTAGATATATCCTTGATGGTATCCTTGTCAAAGATTCCGCTATATCCACGCAGATTGTCAAAATCATATGTCTGCTTCACACCCTCGCCGTCAAGGCCACGCCGGGTAATGTTGTGGTGAATGCCAGACACCCAGACACGATGGGAAGCAAAATCCTGCTTCGAGGTATCGTCCTTCATGACAACAATGTAGCCATTGGGAACAACCTCTGCGCCATTGGGGGCGCTCATTATCTGTGCCGCATTGGTGACGGATAAAGCCGCGAGTGAGAGATAAAGTACAGTAAGAAAGCCCATAATGAATGTATAGGGTGAGAAGGGGAAAGAAAAAGAATTAAAAAAGATTGTCAGGACTGAATAAGGGAATGAATAAGCAGCATAATTTGTTGTTGCAGCAGAGCAGCCCAATTTATACTCCCACAAGAGAAACTTGAGGGCGGCCTTCTGCTTCAAAGTATCCGAGGGCTTCTCCTTTTTTTCTCTCTCCCCAATATATGGTATGTTATATGACCAGCCATATAAGTATTTAACGGCTATGCAGGCAGGGGTCCCAGTATTGCAGGCTGCAGGCCAAGGGAGCAAAACCAACACCAAACAGCAAGCATGTGAAGACGAATTTTTTTCCCAACACATTTGCCTGGAAGTTATTCCTCGAAGAAATTCTGCAGGGAAAAAAAAGGGAGCCTCGCATGAGACGAAGGCCACAAACCTATTTGACGTCTTGCAACATCTAGTATTGGCTAGCGCAGATACAGTCAGTTATCCCTCAGCAAGGCATCAATAACACCTATCCCGACAAGCATTGGCGGGCCAAAACTCCAAGACGGGCGGAGAACTGTACGTTTGAGACAAGCCCAGGCGGAAGTTTTCATTATTTTGCTTCCCCCCCTTGGCAGCGGAGAAGAAGGGGGGGGGAAGAAAAAAGAAGAACCAGGCGGGACTGTTGCCCAGAGGCAAAGTCTCCGGAGGAACAGCACTGTCCAGGCTAGTAGAGTCAAACGAGAGGTACCGAGATACCCCGAGTTGTGTCACCATTCTGACCAGGGTTACTTGGAGGCCCTGCACTGTGAGAATGGCCAGAGGATATACCAAATTACTGTCCATTCCTGCATAGAATAGAGCCAACGAGATCGCAATCCATTTCTTCGTCTCAGAACTGCTCCCGATCTGGGGAGGCTAACAGTACCACACCCGCTATATTGGGTATTCCGGAAGCTCCAAGCTGCAATCTTGGAGACACTTGCTGCCATAATAAATCCTTGTTTGGAAAGGACTCTATCCATGAAAATAGAGCCACTCGGCCTTCCTAGTACTTGGAAGCCAGGGTATCAACAACTCTTGCGTTCAGTTGGCACCGATCAGCAGCCTGGCTTCCAGCGGGAGTCAGGGCTGACACATGGTTGTAAACTTAGCAAGTGATTTGAGCTCTGCTAAAGAATAGCTGGTTTGTGGAGAGTAATGTATATGCGCGCCGCACGATGGCTCTCGTTGGACAGAATATTCAAGATTTGCCGAAACTCATCAGCATTACCCCAGTTTTCGTCTGTCCGAAGGATATATAATATGATCTCTATGCCAACTGATATGTATTAGCGAAGTGAGCAAACAAGGGATAAAGATCGCGTACAGAAACCGTCACTCTTAGAGGAGTCGACCCTCGATAGGGATTGTGCACCGCTTCCCTACTCTCTCGTGGAATACTACGTGGGCACTTCCTTTAGCTTAATAAGCAGCTCGATCGCGTTCTTCAAAGCTACCTCATATCAACGACTTCTTCAACTTCAAGGAAAATAAAGAACGATTAAAAAGAGAACAGCGAAGAAGCAAAGTCATAAGTCAACGGTCCCTCCAAAAAAAGAACAATAAACCGGAGTAAATAGCTGCTAAGTCAGTCGATAGACACGGCGTGGCCGAGTCGCAACCATGAAATCCACACACGAAAGGCAGCCTACGAAGGGCAAACGATCCAGAAGAACAAGGTCGACTCTGTCAATCAAAAGCCGCAGCGCTCCAGAACTTCACGTCGCCCTCAGATCCTGCGACTAGACAAGAACGACAGAGCGTGACTTACTGCTTCCAATCGAGCCCTATATGTTGCCATTCCTAAATCTATAAGACGCAAAGCGACCCTAACGATGCTACTTTTCCATGTGGTAGACACTCTTGATTTGGACGAAACACGCCCTCAGTCAATCGTGCAGTGCAATCCCTCGTTCTTAGCGATTGTGTTTGGAGAAACAGCCACCCGGAACAAGGCTGCGGAAAGGATAAGAAAGTCAGGTTTTGAACTCGAAGGAAACGAGCACGGAATTGTTGTACAGAACGTCAGAGAGCCCAGGTCTTCTACTCGCGCGGATAAGAGGGTTAAGATAAACTTGACAGTATACATAGATCTTTGCCAACGACCGGACGTGGCTCTCTGATTCAGCCAACAGGCGTTCATATACAAGAAGTCCTATAAGGAAATCTCCAGAAGCCGTGCCAAGTTATACCGACCTGTGTTCTGCTTCGAGAGGTATCCATTCCACCCACGATTGGACCTGTTCATGGATAGCTGCCTTTGAATATAAAAACACATACCGCCCTGACCAGCCGCCTACAGGAAGGCCGCCGACCTCATCGTCCAGCTCGAGGGCAGCTGTGATGTTATTCCTCGATAGTCTACAGACCAGCAACGTATCTATTTATCTATGTATCTATATTATATCGTATTGTATATAGTCTATCTGTATTTTGGCGATGTGACCAAGAGAAAATCTACCAAAATGTCAACGTCGAACTTCTCGCCAACACAACCGACAGCCACAACGAACAACGAGAGCAACAGATGAATCGACGGCCGCTCGTCGCAGGCGTGACAGCCGCTAGATAGGCCCAGCCAGATAGACGTTCCCACAGCGAGCCTCGATGTCCTCAACCGGCGTGCCGCCGCTGTCTGAGCCGCCCAAGGGAGAGGCAGCCATCTTGCCGCACGAAAAGGTGTTCCCCATCCAGATCGGATCGCAGCTGTTTCGTCTCTCGGGCGCCTCGATCGCATCAGATGGTGAGTCTTCTTCGTCTCCTCTACCGTCTTCTCTGTGGTGGCGTGGGCTGACATTCTTAGAGCACCGTCGTACTTTTCACGCTTCTTCGAAGACCAGCTGCAGAACGGCCAGGACGGCGGCGTGAGGACTCTCTACATCGACCGCGACCCAGAGACCTTCCATGAGATACTCAGACATCTTCAGGGTGCGTTTGGCGTGCTGCTGCTTAGAGAACACGGGAGCTAAATAGCAGGCGGCAGGTTACTACGTACGACCGAAAGACGGCGCCCACTTTGTCAAGCTCTTCGCCGATGCACAGTTCTACAGCCGTATGGCCCTTTACTCTTCGCCTTGCAAGATGTATATATACGTGCAGTGCTGATGATGGATGCATCATAGTGCCCCGGCTGATAGCCCAGCTGTTCGAGTGCGAGATCTTTATACAGATCGGAGACCGCCACTTCCAGATCCCGCGAGACATCTTCTCCAGCCCGGGAGACTCGCCCAACTTCTTCTCTCTCGGCTTTGCCGTCTTCTTCGCCTCGCCGGCGGCGGTATTCCCCGGCCTGGAGCGCGAGGGCCTCCTGCGTCCGCCGTCCATCACGCCGCCCATCGTCAGCAGCCGGTCTGGAGACATATTCGCCGAGCTGCTGCACCTGCTGCGCGGCTATCCCGTCCACATCCGGGACGAGGAGCACCGGGCGTGTCTGCTGCGTGACTGCCGGTACTACCACCTGCGCGGGCTGGAGCAGAAGCTAATCCCCCACAGCATCAGCTACAACCTGGAGCGGCGCCGGTCTGAAATTACCGTGCGTCTGGAGGATGTCCGTCCGTCCGGCGTCACCTTTGTCCACGATGGGCCGTCGAGCGGCACCAGTAACGATAGCAATAACAGCAATGGAGGGGGAAGCACTGGCGGATGGGTGCATTATGCCCGGCCGTTTGTGGACGAGGACCACTGCGAGCTGATCATCGAGATCGGTGGAGGCAGCACCCTGGTTGACCTGGCCTCGATGCGAGCAGAACTGCACGGACTGACCAAGGCCCGGGTCAACAGCCTCTGCCAGGTGGTTGCCAACAAGATGAACCTGCCCACGAACGCACCGCTGGGCCTGCTCATGATGTCCGGTAACAAGGACGGCAGCACCACTGCCGGCAACTCTGCCCTGAGCGGAGACCGGATCAAGATACACATCGACGCAAGCACCGATATCACTCTCGACGGCGAGCCTTTCCCCAGCCATGCCAGCCAGGACAGCAGCAACATCAACAGCAACAACAATAACATCTGCAGCAGCAGCAACAACAACATCATCAGCACGTTCCAACAGACGAACGATGCTCCCGGGAGGATGGAGGTACCGCCAGCCTACGCTGGCGCTTCCCACACGCCCGTCGAAGGCAACATCTCGCCGCTGACCCCGTCCGCGCTCTACTCCCGGCTGCAGGCGCCGACGGCGGTCCAGCCGAACCAGCAGCTGCCTCGCAAGCGCCGCAGGGTCGATGGCAGCGAGAGGAGCCGCCAGTGGGTTGTCGACAAGGGCCAATGGCGCCTGCGAGTCCATCCGCTGCCTCCCTCCGACCCCAACGCCGGCAAGATGGAGGCCATCTTCGTTGCCGTCAAGCTCGAAGCTCACTCCAGCCAGCGGGCACGCAACGCCCGGCGAGCCTTCATCTCTTAGCCTGCATCTACCATTTATTCAGCTTCTTTATATAAAATATTTACTGTTTACTTCTCTATCAATCTATGATGTAATTTTGATATTGCTTTTTTAAGTCTGGGGTGCGTATACATGTTACCTCGTACTGTCATTACACACTTGCGTGTGGGGATGTATCCTATCTATGCCGGTACTGTCATGTAATTCCTGTTCCGTACCATACACAGTCTGGGGAATAATACGAGCTTTTTTCTCCCTTTTCACATCAAGAAACACAGCAAGGAAGAAGCAGAGGAAGAAGAAGAAGAAGAAGAAGAAGAAACAGAAGAAGAAACAGAAAAAGGCGAAGACAGCTCCATGCAAGTTCCCACCGACAGTGCTGGCGCAGGCTCTCCTCCAGATGGGAATCCGTCACCCGCCAGCTCGGCCTCAGCGACGCCCACCAACAACTCGCCCTCGTCGCCGCGATTGATGAACGCTCAGCTGCAGCAGATCCAAAGCCAGTCGCGCCAGCTGCGGCCGCCCAAGTCACCTCTGTACGTCCCCGCAGCGCTGCGTCGAACCGAGCGGGCGCCCAAGCCGTCGCCTCTCACGCCGCCTCGCAGCGTCCACGGCTCTGTCGACGGGCTGGATACCACGACGGCACCGACTGAGCCGCTGTCCCGCCGGTCGACCGTCGACAGCACTCGCAGCGGCGTCAGCAGGCTTGCCCAGGATGAGTGGCTGCGGGATCAGAACCTGGGCGAGGTCACCGGCTCTCCCACCAGGGAGCACTGGAAGGTATATCTATATATATATATACACACATTCGTCTGTTGATACTGACTGTGGCAGGCCGACTCGGCGTCTCCCTCGTGCGACTCGCCGGTGTGCAAGTCGTTCTTTGGCATCTTCGTCCGCCGCCATCACTGCCGGCACTGCGGCCATGTCTTTTGCTCCTCACACACGCCCTACACCATCCCGCTCGACCAGAACGCCAGATTCCACCCAGACGGCATCCCCTCGCGCAGTTGTGACCTCTGCTGGGCGGCCTACCGCCGCTGGGAGCAGGCTCGTACCGACAAGCTCAACCAGATCCAGCACAACCTGCTCGCCAACCTGGACGCTCCCGAACGCAGCCGGGGGTGGGCCATCGAGGCAGACCGGCTCAGCGTCGGAGACGCTGGCTCTCCCTCCATCGAGCACCAGGACGGTATGATTGCCAGCAGTGTTCCCAGAGACTGGAGCTGGAGCACCTTCTAGCCATCTATCGTCCTCGTTCCTCTCTATTTTCTCTCTTTGTTTACTCGATTTTTGATACCCCTTGCTGAGGTTTCCAACAGAAACAAATAAAAAGCCAGGCTCAATTCACCCAGTGTAGCCATATTTCACGCTCGTTAGGGCCGTCTGCTTCTTTCTCTCTCGTTACTCTCCTCACGGCTTCCATCCAGGATATGACTATGTGTTTGTTTAGCCCCTTGCTTTGGTTTTAACGGCTGTCTGAACGAGGTTCCCCGGTCCTCCGCATGCATATAGATTTTCTCTCTGTTTTTATCATTTCATCTTTCTGTGTCTTTTACAAGGGCCATCTCCGGTGTTGGAGTTCCAAGCAATCTTTCCGTTTAGCCTCTAAATCTATGCCACCCCGTAGACGCTGTTGAGACAGTAAGAGACCGTAGAACATTCACAGCTTCTTCCACATCCCAACGTGAGGAATGCCTTCTTCCACCCACCGTCCCATGCTCTCGTCGGTCTTGAATCCCAGACGAGCGTACATCGCCTCGACGTCCGTCTGCGCATGTATCAGCACCAGGCCGTCCCATCCAGCCCCGACCTCCACCGCATGCTCCGCCGCCCATCCCAGCGCCGTGTCGACCAGCAGCCGCGCGAGTCCCTTGCCTCGATACGCTGGAAGAACAGCAAGCCGGCCGATCTTGATAAACGGTCTTCTCTCATGCTCTTCTTCTTCTTCCCCTCCTTCTCCACCTTCATGCTGATGGCCCTCATGGGGAGGCGGGACAAGACGCACAACGCCTACTGGCACTCTACCTGGACCAGCGTATGCGACCCAGTGCCAGCTACGCTCGTCGTCGGCGTCGACTTCGTTCTCTGCCGCACACCGCTGCTCGTCGACGAAGACTGCTATCCGGACATGAAGGCCGTCGCGGAAGATGGAGTGTTTGCGCTGCTGCTGGTCAGCTCGAGCGATCCGAGGGCCCGGTGGCTGCATCGCGAGAGTAAACGAGTCGTCTGCACTCATTTTGGGTATGAGGATATCTGGCCGCAGAGATAAATAGTAGAATGTAAAAGTAGTGATATATAGAAGTTGGCCGGAGCGTGGAAGATGGCCAGCATATAAGATGTTGTCTCCGTAAGTGCTTGTCAGAATCTGCCATTCAAAAAGGCGAGCCCGCACTAATTGGCAGCAGAGAGACTTGTTATATTTGACAGTACTTTATTCGTGTTTTCTGTAAACGCTGGAAAAATATTGTCTTCATGCAAGGCTGTTATATATTTCAACAGGGGAGGAAGAGACATTAAATATACAAGCAGCATCCTAGCTAGAGCTGAACCCTTCCCAGGCCTCATCGTCACATCCTTCTTCCTCTTCTTCATTCTCATCCCTCTCTTCTTCTCCTGCATCACGTACAAAGATAGCTACAAAGAAGCCCCCCGTTCCCTCATCTCCCGTAGGCCAACAACGAATACAAGCTTCTGCCTCTTCAGCGGATAGTGATGGCCCGCTGTCTGAGGCGCTGGGAGGCGACTGCATGCCACGGTGATGCCACTTTTGAAGTCCCTTTGCCTGCTCCGTTCTCGGCTCGAGTCTCCAGCCACGGCGCCGGGCAGCAGACGATGCCAGCACGCGCGCAACGACGCCTTCATTCTCCTCCTGGTGGATCGAGCAGGTACTGTACGTGACCCTGGTTGCTGCAGGGAATCCAAAGGCATGCTCGACGATCTGGCTCTGGAGGTTAGCAAGTTTGGCTAGGCGTGCGCTCTCGTCAGCGCCGTCCGGCGGAGAGGCGGCGGAAGAGGGAGCTGGGGGGCTTTCTCGCTTTCTCTTCCGGTTCTTTGACCCCTTGCTGCTACGTGTAGACCCAAGTTCGGACTTTGACTTAGGCAGGATGAGCTGGGGAACATCCTCACGCTTAGTGATCCCACTTCCAGAACAGCTGGGATCCAGCAGGAGGCCAGTAACTTGCCGAAACCGCCTGTCTTCCGGGTCCAGTGCCAGAAAGTCCTGTCCCGGCAAGACCGTCACCCTCTCCCCCACGCCGGCCTTCTTCACCATTTCCTGCAGGATCTTGGATCGAGAGGGAGATGCATCCAGTGAGAATACTCGACTCCTCTGTGGGACCC
This sequence comes from Microsporum canis CBS 113480, assembly GCF_000151145.1. Lineage (NCBI taxonomy): Eukaryota > Fungi > Ascomycota > Eurotiomycetes > Onygenales > Arthrodermataceae > Microsporum > Microsporum canis. The sequence continues at coordinate 119,290 of NW_003299160.1, read as the reverse complement.
TTGAAGAAGATAACAAGGAGGCCAGGTGGGTAGTCTTGTTTCCTGGAGCGGCACAGCCATCGACGAGGTCCCCTTCCCACCGGCCTGGATGGTCGCCAAGGAGTAGATAGGCGGGGAAACAGGATGCCTTGTCCTGGAGTATAAGCCGTCCCTCTTTGTAGGAAAGAGTAGAAGTAATGTCGATGTCTCGGTCGACGGCCAGGAGGTCAGGAACATGTTCATCCAAGCAGTATTTCTTCTGGCCCGCAGCCGCAGCAAGCTCAGATAGGGAGTCAACAGCCGTATAAGAAGCAAATGTGCTCTCTAACTCCTGCATCAACGTCGTGAGCGCATTGTTTATGCGTATCCACCTCGGCGAGAAGACCTGGGCCGCTTGTTGGTCTTGTAGCAGCCGCTTCTTCAGCCCCTCCTTCGACGCGCATCCTCGACGAACCCGCAGCCTTGTGAGCTCTGCATTGAGACGAGACTTGTGGCGCTCAACAGCCAGACGCAGAGGGTGGTTTGAGGGCGCTGCGATGCCTCGCTTCGAGAGCAGAAAGTCGTGTACGAGAAGAAGCGACAGGATGGGCGTGAGCTGCTTCACATCACCTTGTTCCACCACGTTAGCCCTCCTGCTCTATATCAAAGTGACTGCTACGTAGATAATAAGGCCTCCTGGCTGACCTTTGGTTCGTGGGCTAGGATGCCCGCTGTGTCTATAACCTCCTTGATGCAAGCGTTGTACTTTGCGACCTCGACTATCAGGGCGTAAATCTGAGCCGGAGGAGATTTCCACTTGCCATTGTACACTCTCGACTTGAGAGAGCCAGCGTTCGATGGGCCGCTGAGAACTGACACGGCATCAAAGTAGAGCGACATCTCCTTTATATTCTTGATGATGATAATAATAATAAGAATAACAATTTGATATAATTTTTTAGAGCATCAAAACAACTAGCCGCCGCTTATGCGCTTCTAGCGTCTAAAGACGCCAAGACCATTAAAAAAAACATCGACCGCAAGACGTCAGAGACGAAGAAAGACGAAAGACGACGAGAGCAAAGACAAAGAGCAAAACCATGGCCGGCCCGTCGAGTGAGTGATATTCTATCTGTTTTGAGACTAGTTGGCTGACCCAATGCTAGATATTCATCTTGACCCTGCGCTGCAGAAGTACTATGGTGAGCACTCGCCACGGCGGCTTGAACATCTCCAGTGACCTCGAAGTTGGCCTGCGGGTTGTTTTACTGCGACATATATGCTGACCCTTCCCTCCAGACACGCACAAGAACCGCTACAAGTATTTCAGGTGGACGCCTCGCACCGCCTGGATCTCCTTCTGCTACATGGCCGTCGTTCCCGGGATCATAGGCTATATTGCATACAAGACAGACGTGAGTGGCTGCGAAACAGCTTGGGCTACTGTTCCTTATTGTATATAGAAAATACGAGGCTAACTTATATTGGTTGCAGGGTAAATATGACTTCAGAGGGAAACGAAGAGGCGACACAATAGCGGAATGGTGAGCCGGTTGATGAGCATGCATCGTGACGGCGGGGTTATCTGCACATTGTTATCCCGCATGTACTTTCGGGCGGGTAGCAAACAGACCAGTCCAGCGTCCCGGTACTGTTCTGCCATTAGCTTTATCTAACAGCTTTCGACTGTCCTGTGCTGGGCAGGATCGCGTCTGTACAATACATAAACATTGATATCCAACCAGAGTAGTATGGGAATTTTGTCTTCCTCTTCCACTTTTGGATGAAGCACTCCATATATACCGTTATCAACTGCCAGTCATTAACATTGCGACTCTACCGGCCATTATCCTTGCCATGCCTGTGATTGAAGAGATACGCATGTTGTCGATTCGTAGTCATAAATTCGCATTATCTTGCATGAATGTTACGTTATAACCTCATTTGCTAGAGAAGTAAGCATAGACAGCATTTCGATCAGTATGACCGCCCCCCATCCCTTGCTCCTCGGCCGTAGGCACGCCCGCCAGCATCCGGTATTCTCTCACCGCGCCTCCACTCTCCGCTGGGGACGCTTGCCGGGTTCGGACCAGACATGCCGCCGCTCCTCGCAGAAGAGCCTGGGCCGTGTCTAGATCTTGATGAAAAGCTGGCGTCCCGCGAGAATGGTCCTCCTCCAAAGGCTCTCATGCCTCCTCCTATCGAGGAACTAGGCGGTCCTCGAGACGGCAATGAAGGCGCCACGGAGCCATCAGCGAGCGGTGGTAGGATGGCACAGTCAATGTAGTCGCCTATGACGAACCGAGCGTCGTGCAGCACCTTATCCGCCTCGTCTCCACCAAGTGATATCCCTTCACTCGTGCCTTCGCCGGCACCACCGCCACTCTGACCTTTCTTGGGCCTCACAATCACGCTCCCGATGTCCTTGCTTGTGTATTTTCCACGCCCGTCTCCACCATCTCCCGGTCTGGCCCCAGCCTGGCTTCTTGTGTCAGGGTAGACTAACCGGAAGCTCAGTCTTGTTCCCACAGCCGGATCAGGAAGTAATGTCGGTAATGTCGACGTGAGTAGGTGCGCAAGCTCACGGAGGGAGCATGACTGCCAGGTGTATATCTGGAGATGGGGGGGAAGCGGAGCGCCGGCGGCAGTCGAAGTCTCTAGCGTAGACGGCACAGAAGGAACAGTAAAGTCTGACAGTGAATGGAACGAGTTCTGACGGTAGAATAGCTTCAGGTGGAAAGGAGTCGTCTTCTCGCGATCAATCGAGAGGGCTTCATCTACCGAAGCCATGGTTCCAGGATCTGGCTGATGTATCTATAGCCCGGCAACCTTGCGCCAGCGTGGTAGACACTCGTCGGAATTATTCAACCTCGCAACTATACTATGTCCCTTCCGACGATGCTACCAGCGTCGTTCTTAATATGTAGCCGGGACAAGAGAACGACGCGGTCGATATAGGCTGGCAGGGCTGTTAGCAGCTGTCCACGATCGGTGAAGCCGGATTATATATACATACGAGGTAAATCAGTAACAGCTGAGGGCGTATCAGACCTCTAGAGGCATAACTAAGTCGAGTCTGCAGAGTTGGTTTCGATCTTTAATGCATGGCAGTTTAGTTATGGCTTATGGCTGGAAAAAAAAAAAAAAAGAAGCTCGCCGCAGCCAAAAACGACCAACGACCACCAACAACCAAACACTCAAGTTGACATATACACAAGCAAGCACTTCATTTGGGCTGATACCAGACACTACGCCATGGACTTCGCCTCTCTTATGTCCAAGGAGATATCCAAGGCCAAGCCAGACGCCTCGGAGAAGAAGTACACCAAACGGTCAGACATCGAGGCAGCGCGTGTTGCAGCCTACAATGCAGAGCATGAGAAAGTACAGCGAGAACGAGAAGAGCGAGCTAAGCTGAAACGGAAACGAGACGAAGAAGAAGCAGAGCAGAACCGCCGGCGAGAGGAGAAACGAAGGCGGCTGGCCGAAGAGTCAAAGGCACGACGAGAGGCTGAGCAGGAGGAGAGAGAAAGGGAGCGCCGCAAACGCCTGGGACTGACCGAAGAACCCAGCAGCGAGAAGGACGAGACTGCTGCTGAGGCCGGTGGAGACCTGGACGACGACGAGCTGATCGCTAAACTGCGAGGGCTGGGGGAGCCGGCGCGGGTCTTTGGAGAGAGCCACAGGGGAAGACTGAAGAGATACAGACGTCTCGTTGAGCAAGCGTCCAACCCTCAGAAGAAGCTCACTGATGGGCCGATTCCCACCACCTTAGAGCTGGTGCCCGAGTCAGAGATGAAGGTTCCAGACAAACTGCCGGCGGACGAGGAAGGGAAACGGTATCTGTTCAGGCAGCTGGCTTCATACTTCACCCTCGTCCTCCGGGAGTGGGAGGTTGCCCTGGCACAGCGAGACAGCGCCGTCAAGCAGACATTCCAGGGGAAACAGGCTTACAATGCCATGGTGCAGTCGCGAGAGAACATGCGTCCTCTGTTCAAGAAGTTCGAGAATGGAGATATAGAGGATGGCATCCTTGAGCCTGTCGTCGACATCGTGCGGAATGCCCAAAACCGTCGATATGTCGATGCCAACGACGGATATCTTACTTTGAGCATCGGAAAAGCGTACGTATGCCTGTTGTTAGCTTCACTTCTGTCTGCTACCTGTCTTTAACTGACCATTTCTGCATCTAGGGCCTGGCCTATTGGCGTTACTATGGTTGGTATCCACGAACGATCTGCTCGGGAGAAGCTCCATGAAGGAGGCAAAGGGCAGGCTCATATCATGAGCGATGAGATTACGCGCAAGTTTCTCCAGAGCATAAAACGATGTCTGACCTTTGCTCAGGTCCGATGGCCGCCGGATGACCAGCTCCAGCTCATGGGATGATGTCTACTTCTTTTTCTACATCAAGTTCTATCCTGCAAGGACCCAAGAATGTAGGACTGCAGAGGAAATTGTATTATATGCTCAGAACATTCTATCGAGGCGATAACAGTTCATCTGTTGGCAATTCTAGCTAGCCTTTGGTTTGTCTATCGTTTTCCCCTGGCCTGCTACCTCGGCCTCTAACTGTTTGAGAGCCTTCCCATATCTCTCCTGCAGCTCTGACCGGTCTCTGTCGTCTAGTTTGAGAGCTACTCGCCTGATTGTCTTCCCAGGAGCCCTGTTCACATTGCCCCTGCTGATCTCGTTCTTAAACCACCTGCCTTCGCTATGAGTTACTAGAGTCCATGCAGTGCCGGGTCGGCCTGCTCTTGCAGTACGGCCAACTCGGTGGACATAGGTAGTCAAGCTGTTAGGAACATCATAGTTAATGACATTATCCAGGAGAGGGAGATCCAAGCCACGAGAAGCACGGTCTGTTGCAATGATTATTCGTATCTTCCCCCTTTTATAGGCTGATATCGCCCTCCGAGAGGTGCTCGATTTGTTAGATTTAATGAGAGTTCCAATTTTGCCGTCAAGATAGGGGTGTATAAGAGTAAGCAGGCGTGAGAGTCGTGATGCAGCCTCTGATGATTTCGTGAATATAAGGACCGAAGGTTGGAATGTGCTTTGTTTGTTCGAGGTGGATGAATGGCTGCTCACTGACGATTGAGAATCCGAATCCGAGTCTGACGAGTCATTTCCTGGTGAGGATGAGGATGAAGATGATAAGGCGACATCGTCTGATGAATCAGTTGTGTCACTAGAGTCACTTGACGAAGTGGAGATTGACATCCGTCTGTTTTTGGTCCCGGCCTTCTGGTCGACTACCATGCCGATAGATGACCTTACCAGCTTAAGGAGATATAGAGGTTTCTCAGATCCATCACCGACAAGTATCGAACTTTCATCCAGTAGGGAGGGTAATGCGAAATTACTATCCTGGCCCGTTAATCCAGCGTTGCCCTTTTCTGCCGCATCAACCGTCACCAGCTTTGGATTTTGTAGCCTCAGGGAGTTGAGTTTGGTTATATCCCGGGTCATAGTAGCGCTTAGTACGACCTTCTGGGGCCATCGAGGCTCTACAGGGCAGCTTATTCCCTTCGTTAGCTGATATAATGGGCCGCTGCAAGTAGATTTTTCCACACCATCCAATGCGGGAAGAACTATATCAACCCACTCTTGAAAGCTCTCGTTGAGTAGCCGATCAGCTTCGTCGATGACTAGCCACTCAAGGGATTCTAATGTGAAACCTTTGGTCGACCGGATGTGGTCAACCAGTCTCCCCGGAGTGCATATTAATATATCAACACAGGGCGACGACTCGATGACATGGTCGGGCAGGGTCTTGCTGTATTCCTCCACTTCAGCGACGTAGTCCGTCAGGCTGAAAGACGCCCATTCTTCCGCAGTCATCTTGTTGCTACCATTACCGCCACTAGTCCAGCTATCCGGTTTATACGCCCGATTTTGCTCCATTATCTGGGTTTGTTCGTCCTTGAGAGCAGATGAACCCACGGCCGTGCCAATTCGAAGTCCCGAGCCGCCCGAGCAGAGTTCGCACGCGTCACGAACCTGCTTCACCAACTCTCTTGTGGGGACAATAATCACTGCCCGCAGCCTCGCAACGGGGAGACGCTCCAGGCCTGAGAAAAGGGGGAGGACGTACGCCAGAGTCTTACCGGACCCGGTGGCAGCTGAGACACAAACATCCCCCGGGTATCGTGTTGAGCTCTTGGAAAGTAGGGGTATTACAGCTGACTGCACTGGCAATGCCTCTGTGAATCCCTTGGCCTTTAGAGCATCAACCAAACTGTCCCCAATTCCCAAATCTGAGAAGCTTGAGGGATGACCTGCAGAGGCCGTAGAGGGAGCCGCCAGCCATGGAGGAAGTGTAGTATAAGATGGTCTCTCCGGTTCAGTCGGCGCAAGGGCAGGCTGAGGCAATGGCACCAGACCATGAATCTCATCTACTATAGGCTCCGCCTTATTTTCCTTTAAGTTAGGTAAAGCATGGCCGGTTACGCTCCGTTTCGACTTCTCATACTTTGACATGATCTTCTTATGCCTTGTAGTCTCTCCATCGGCGCCGTTGGTGGCTGGTATGGCAGGACTCCCTTTCTCCTTTTTCCTTGTGGTCACTTTTCGTTTGATGCTTGAATCGCCGGACTCCCGCTCGGATGTTGTTCTTCGAACTTCATCCCTTCGAGACGGCTGATCAGATCCGCCTGCCACGTCTCTACTGCCTTTCTTCGTTTTTCTCCCATCAGGCTTGTATTCCATCCCCGGCGCTGCCTCACCCTCCGCAGGACTTGTACCCTGGACAAGCCCGTCGAGCTGCGCTTGGGCTTCGAAATCTGCCTTTGAGCTGGACGAGCCGCCTGCTGGCCTTTCCCGAGACGAACTGGCAGCAGAACTCTTCTTCTTGCTATTATTTTGGGCACTCTGCGACCTATCCGAGCTGCCTTCATTGCGCTTCCGTTTGCGGCTCACTGTCGATGAATCTTCAGTTCGGTGCGACGCACGGCTGTGGTTGGCGATATCTGCCATCTCCTCCTATAATAGTGGAAGCCGCAGAGGATCACGCCCGCTGACAATGGGCTACCTTGGAGCTAACGCTCTCTTTCTCATCCTTTTCTCTCTCCGTTGTCTGGATTTTTTCTTTTTCTTTTCCTGCTTTTTAGCCTCAAGTATATCACGTAATTTATACCACGTGACTCAAATCAAAAACATCCAAAAAGCCCAAGATTGGAAACATTATAGAAGAACTTAAGGAGAATGAATTGAAAAGGCGCCGTTGGGCTTCATGACACTGTTTATAAGCACGGATAGGCCCTTTCACATGGGTCTCGCACTCCGTGGGCTTTCTCTGTCTGCAAGATGCCGTATAATATTGCGTGCGTTTGTGAATTCGCTATACCTTCAAGCGTACACGGATGCTGACTAGATGGCAGGATGATAAGCGACTTTTTCTTCCCTCAGCCGGGTATGGCCATTGGAAGTTGAGAGATTCAAGTTGGTTTCATAAACTAACGAGACTGGTAGGCGGAGTGGAAAGCCATATATATCAAGTGTCCTCGGTGAGTTGGGAGCTTGGAATCCGCAGCCATGCAACAAACCTCACCATTGAACCAGTATTATGTCTAATGAACCTGGAGAGATGTAGAAACTCATTGATCGCGGACACAAAGTGATAATCGTGACGCATGCGTACAAAGGCCGGACCGGTGTGCGTTATCTGACGAACGGTCTCAAGGTCTACCATGTCCCCTTCTTCGTCATTTACCGCGAATCTGCCATGCCAACCGTCTTTTCCTTCTTCCCCATCTTCAGGAACATTATGATTCGTGAGCAGATAGAGGTTGTGCATGGGCACGGCAGCTTGAGCTGTTTCTGTCATGAAGCCATCCTCCACGCCCGAACAATGGGACTCCGTACCGTCTTCACCGACCACTCCCTGTTTGGATTTGCAGACGCCAGCTCGATCCTCACAAACAAGCTACTCAAATTCACCTTAAGCGATGTGGACCACGTCATATGCGTCAGCCATACCTGGTAAGAGAGAATTATCTTTATCTGCCTACTTTCCAGATGGGCTAATAAGCGGCCTGTAGCAAGGAAAACACCGTGCTGAGAGCGTCACTCGACCCCATGATGGTCTCCGTAATCCCCAACGCACTGGTGGCAGAAAACTTCCGGCCGCCGTCGTACGCTGGGTCGGTGAATAGTTCTTTAAACCGGTCCTTACCACACAGGATGCCAGGGCCGCGGCTGCTGGGGCCGGACGATACGATCACTATAGTGGTGATATCACGCCTGTTCTACAACAAAGGAACAGACCTGCTGATAGCAGCCATACCCAGAATTCTTGCGCTCAACAAGAACGTGCGTTTTATCATCGGCGGGTCGGGGCCAAAGGCCATCGACCTGGAGCAGATGTTGGAGAGAAAAGTGCTTCAGGATAAAGTAGAGCTGCTGGGTCCGATCAAGCACGAAGATGTGCGCGATGTGATGGTCAAGGGTCATATATACCTCCATCCCAGCCTGACAGAGGCCTTTGGCACCGTCATAGTTGAGGCAGCCAGCTGCGGACTCTATATCGTTTGCACCCGCGTGGGCGGCATCCCCGAGGTTCTCCCGCAGCATATGACAACTTTTGCGAAGCCGGAAGAGGACGATCTCGTGCAGGCGACGGGGAAGGCCATTGCTGCTCTGCGTTCGAACAAGGTGCGCACCGAGAGGTTCCACGATCAGGTGCGGATGATGTATTCGTGGACAGACGTCGCGCGGCGCACAGAGCGTGTCTACGATGGAATCTGCGGTGCCATCAGCGAGGAAGAATTCTACGGCAATTGCCCCAAGGAGAGCTGGACCGGGTCCCGCAGACGGGAACACAGCTTTGCGCTGATCGACCGGCTGAAGCGGTACTATGGCTGCGGTATCTGGGCCGGGAAGCTGTTCTGCCTCTGTGTCGTCATCGACTTTTTGCTATACGTCTTCCTTGAGCTGTGGATGCCTCGCAGCGGCATCGACATTGCGAGGGACTGGCCGAAGAAACCGGTCGGCGAAGGCAACCAGCTTCTTGATCCTCGCCGTTCTATGAGCAGTTCCAGGCACTCGAGACGCAATGAAACCTGGCAGGAGATGATATGAGTAGCTGAAGTGTATAGCTTTTTCTTTTTTAATGATGTCCAACGACTTTTATAGTGATACCCTGTTTCATCTTGTCATAAGGGAGTATATGGAACATATTGAATTCAGCGAATATATATATATATATTTAAAATATAAAGAATAATGATGATAATAAAGTCAAGATAGATAAAACAGAGCGCTGGGTATATGCAGTCAAATTCACCATCCCAGATACGAGTATTCTGGCCTGACAGGTCTTATCTCATGACCGGCGGCCTGCCCTCTTTATTCCACTTTACTCGGCTCCTGATCCAGTCGACGGCCTCCTGGACACCGGCGCCCGTCAAGGCACTGACGGGGAGCACTCTGCTGTCTCGCACGCCGCCCCCTTCCTGTCCCTCGAAGACCTTGCGGACGAGGCCCTCCTTGATCCGGACAACCTCGACGCAGTCCTCTCTGTCCTGCTTGTTGGCGAGGACGAGGATGGGCACACCAGCCGTGTCAGCGTGTCGAAGGACGGACTCGAGAACCTGGCGGCACTCGTCTAGCCGGCCAAACCGGCCAGCAGCTCGGTCAATAGTCTCTATCCGTCCCGCCAGCGCGCCACCACTGTCGTCCCCTTCACTGCCAGCAGGCTCTACTCCGTCTCCGCCCAGGGTAGACGACGGGCTGAGGTCAGAGACATCCGGGTCGTCGCCCACATCGGCGCTGTCGACGACGAAGACGATGGCATGGCAGCTGGAGTAGTAGCTCTGCCAGAGGCCGCGCATTGATATCTGCCCGCCAATGTCCCATATCTTCAGGTACATGTCCGGCAGCGAGATTGTAGAGACATTCTGGCCCACAGTAGGCACCGTCTTTGCAGGGACCTGCTGGGTCTGCCCGTCTGCGGCCGGGATGAAGAGCGCCTTTATCTGCGAGAGAAGCGTCGTCTTGCCAGCGTTATCGAGGCCGAGCAGCAGGATGGAGTATTCTATCGTTCACATACAGTCAGCCAGAAAGTTCTCCTTGCAACGATAGTCAACAGCAGTCAATATAACCGACCTTCTTTGCTTGTTACGTACTGATACAGCGACTTTGCGAGATGGTACATTGCGGGCGACAACCTCCACGAACATGCCGTTGGACGTTAGCAACGTGATTATTTCCAGAGTCCAGTCAGTACGGTCAAGATATCATAGCCTCTCACTATGCGTCGTTGTTTCTATATGCTTGTCACTGTTTCTCCCTGTTGGTGGTTTTTTTTTTTTTTTTTTTTTTTTTTGGTCGATATTCGAGATGTTGCGATTTTCATCAACTTCATCAACTTCAACTACAAGCAAAAAGACCAACAACCACGCGACTACACGACTTCATCAACCCGTCTAGACGCTGTCTGTATCTCTCGAGAAGAGCTTCTAGCTTCTACTGTGTCTATCTCTCTCTGGCTGCCTGGATGGCCACCCGGTGGGCTTCAAAGAACTCCCATCAACCCCCCAAGATCCTTCAGCCATGCTAACATTAACCCGCTGAGAGATAGACAATATAAATAAAAACACGGATAAAATGGCTAGAGAAATCCATCCAAGCCGGTCAATTTGTCAGCAGTCGGATTTGCCCCTCGGCGCAGGGCTTTAATTTTTTTTTTTTTTTACTTCCCGGTTGCTGGTAGGGGGGAGCCGGAGGAAGAAGAACCATCGCAGGTTTCCCTTTCACACACGCTCTCTCTCTCTGTGTGTGTGTGTATTTATAATCAGAGAGACGGGGCAGTGATGCAGGATTCTTCGGTTGTCTCGAGTCCATTGGAGCCGGTGTCAGTCATCTTCGTGGGCTGCGTTGACGGCAGTGATATATCTACCAAGTGTACAACATCTGTATCGGTGGGCGCCAGCACGAGCGGACGGACGAACCAAGTTATTGCTTCCCTTATGCTCGTCGATAGTTATATACGGTTATATATACTGTTTGCCCCTTTTGCGGAATACCGAGGGAGAGAATGTGGGTGGCTCGACTGGCCCCATGTTGATATATATACCACCACCATCCTGCCCTAGCCAACACACCTCTTCTCCTCTCTGACAGCCTGAATCCGGCCCTGATGGAAGGCCAACCGTCCGACTCGTCATTTGTTGACGCAGTCATAGTCGGTGAGTGCTGACCCTCTGATTTGATCAAAGCAGTATCGGAGCTCATGCTAAAGAATAACAACCCCCCACCAGGCAACGGGCCGTCTGCTATGATTCTTTCCTTTATCCTACATGGCAACGTTCCCTACTACAACCTCGACTCGCCTCACCCTGATCCGATCCTCCATGCGAAGCTAAAGGATGCAACGGAGCTTCTCCAGCTCGACGTTGCCTGGCTGACCAACCATTTTGAGGCATCACGCTTCTCCTATTCTACCCAATCCCTCCCTATCAACTCGCTGATTGACGCACTCGTACGCCCGTTTGGTGAGACGGACGACCGCGAGGCGGCCTCCTGTATCTCCTGGCGCCACGATCCTCGGCGTGCCGTCCCTCATCTCGCTCTCGGCGACGCACCGCAGCCCGGTGGCCAGTGGACCGAGTGTCCGCCTGGGACCACCTGGGACATCCAGTCGCTCAGTTACGCCGGCATGCTTTCGTTGCCCGGCTACAGCTACTACGATCACCACCACGCCACCCACGGCTCCCACCTGCCGTCTTATACCCGGCCGTCCAGGCGTGGTATAGCAGAATACTTGGCCGCATACCCGGCTGCCGTTGGCATCGCGGAGTCTATTCGAACCGGACAGCTTGTATCCGATGTGTCGCGAACTCAGCACGGCTTCTGCATCGGTTCCCACCGTATCCATTGCAAACACCTCGTTCTAGCATCGGGGATATTCACCGAAGTGAAGCCTGCCAGGCCCCTGCTTCAGCCGTTGCTCGCCCTTCCAGCCCAGCCAAGCGTGCCTGCAAGAGAGAGGGCGCCTCTCCTTGTCATAGGCTCTGGCTTCTCCGCCGCCGATGTAATCATATCCGCGCAGAGGGACCAGAAGATCATCCATATCTTCAAGTGGGAGCCAGAAACAAGCCCGTCCCCACTCCGGAGCTGCCACCAGCAAGCTTACCCCGAGTACGCCGGAATATATAAGCTCATGAAACGTAGCACACTGTCAAAGTTCACTGCCTCCAAAGCCAACGGAAGAAATCGGGCACCCCTCTCGTCCCCCTTTCTCAAGAGCCGGGAGTGGGACGACGTATACGAGCCCTTACCAAACACTCTTGTCGTGAGCGTAGCAGTCAAAGGCGGCGAGGGTGTCGTCATACTCAGACGCAGTGACGGATCTACTCTTGAACGTCGTGTTTCCGGTCTATCTTATGCCGTCGGCCGAAAGGGGTCGCTGGCGTATCTTGACGACAAGCTTCAGCGTGAGATACTCGGTGCGAGCATTGATGAATCACAAGATGCGTCCATTGCAAAAGATACCCTCAAGCCCTCAGCGATGCAGAACTTGGAGGTGGCGAAAGATGTGTTCATAGTTGGCAGCCTCACCAGTGACTCCCTAATCCGGTACGCTTATGGCGGCTGTATATATGCGGCAGGGAAGCTGATGGAGCGCAGCGCTCAGCGCCAATCTCAGCATCAACCTAACAATGTCGGGGTCTGTCTCAGAGCGACTGACCAGCTTCACGAGCAGAAGGCTAATCCTGCCTCTGATGTACCTATGAGTATATACAACAACAATAACAATCCCACAGCACCTGGCGATTTTCGCATGCACAGGGTCTCCCCTGAGCTAAGGCTGGGGCCAAAAAGCGATAGATTTGGAAGCAAAAGGCAGAAGCCTTGGTGGACGTTTCTCTTTTCATGGTGAATGAATACCTTAAGAAGATCAAAAGTCTCATTTCCAGTGTTTTTTTATGTCTGTTCGTTGGACCCCCTTTTCTAACGGCATTAGCAACGTATAAATACTGCTCTCGGTGTTGATTATGTACCAATAACAAACGGACGTCCTGTTCGTATATATCATTATTTTTATTTACCATTCCCTTTGAACATCATGCCTGGCTTTATAGCTGGTCTCACACTCGATCCATGACCGAGTCTCCCCCTCTGGTTGGTACAAGCCATCAGGATCAACATCAATCAAGAAATAAAACGGCCGCAGCCGCGAACAGTCGCACTTTGACCTAAAAAAAAGGGGTTAACCAACGTAAAACACCATGATTGACGGTTCATTGTGGCAATTATATAAAGACAATACATGAATACGCCTCTTGACCAATTTTTACAGATGAAACGGCACTTTTATTTCACCACAATCCCTCAAAAGACGCTGCAAACGGCTTCATATATTCAAAAAAAAAAAAATTCTATTCCACCGTATTGACCGCTGGATCAATAAGTATCGCCGGGAAATGGGTTGTATGGAAGACTTGGAAACCACGGGCATTCTTCGGCCTACAGCCTACATGCAAGAGCTAGATCGAGTTTGAAGAAAAGATTGGGGCTTGCGTGAATAACATGTATACTCAACTTCCAGGGACAAAGGCCAAATACCATTCGGATTGAAGGCTTATTATCAATTGGAGGAGCTATCCAGTCCCTGCATACCTTTGCTCCTATACGGAGACAACTCTGTGCCTCCGCCATCGAGTTTGATACCTTGAGATGCGGGACACGCTGCAGGAGATCCTAGTTCAAACAAACCGGGTATGTACATATATCAGGAGCCAGCATATTTCCATCTCAAGAGCTCTATCGAGACTGTCGATCTGATTATTGCCAGTTACCAGTTGCTGGAAAGCATTCTGATCGCGCGATAGCTAACTTGCTCTCCGCCGTAGAGCGCGAAACCGCATTCACTAGGATATGCGTGAACTAGGCCTACTGAAGGGAAAGCTCATGGAGATGAAACACCAAGTTAAATAAATGGCATCTGGTATAATCGATATGATCCTGCTAAACAACTAGATACGATATAAAAGACGCATCCTCCCCCCAGCATTACAACCACAATATATTGGAACAGATGATATAAACCTGACCATCTCAAGAAAAGATCCATAACATCCTCCTCCCTGAAGATGAAGATTTCGGCCATACTGCTCTTCTTCCCCTTGTTGGTTCTCGCAAACCCAGCCCCCTTCAGTCCCGCTCCCCAAGGCCTCATGGGGATGATAGAAGCCAGAGGTGAGAGTGCTTGTTGCAAGTCCAGTGGTCAAGTAAGTGGTCAAGCTAACTTGTTCTTCGGATTGAGTGGCTAACTCTTGCATCTACAGCGCTGGTTATGTAACGATGGAACAAAGGGAACTCCATGCTGTGGATATGGAAGTAAGTGCACATGCATACACTATTGCACTTTAATGCTTTATGGATCGGGGCTTAACACCTTGTTTTGTTTTTTTTATAGAATGCAACATGTTCTGCTGTGCCTGCAAGGGTGGGTGCCGCGATCTCTGAGATACGGTTTCTGTCTGTCACAAACTCAGACGCTCGGTATAGGTGGGATAGAGGTGATGGGATAGTAGGAGCTGGAGGATAAACTATTTATAATCTTCATGGTGAACATCTAGTACTGAGTAGAAAGATCTAGGCTTCAGCTGTTCATATTTAACCCGACGCTACCAAACATTATCTTAGCTAAGTATTCTATTCTGCATCAAATATAGCTTTGATCAACGAGGCAATTGATGTTCATTATGTATAGTAGATTCCAATTCATTAGATTTATAAATATGGACGACCGTTAAGTGTAGTGGCATTATGACCACAGGCCCTAGCCGTTTTAAGGCGTCCTATCACATTTCATTTCCAATCCATTACAAGGTAAGAAAAAAAGATAAAAAAAAAAAGCATGTCGTAATGATGACAATATTAGGCGTGAGTTGGACATTAGTTATTCCTGCAGCCAGTTGTAAGGGGAAGGCGATGAGGAGTTATATAAACCTTACGAGTACTTAATTCGTCAGGTTATCGGATTATATAAATGCAACAAGTAATACCAACCCTGAGAGGTAGGTCAAGGCCTTACCCCATGCTGAAGGGGACAGTGATCCGGCGCTTCCAGGGAACTGGACTGGGCCAGTTGAGGAAGAAGGTGGCACACCGGTCCCCGAACCAGGGATGGAGCCGATGGTGGTGATAGACGTACTACCATGTCCCGTGCTAGTGGGGACAGGGCCCTGTGACGAATGTCCACCAGAAGAAGTGGGGGAGCCGCTTCCACCCCCTCGAGTGGTGGTTGAACTGTCAACCGAAGATGTTTCACCCGTCGTCGTCGACTGTGGCTCGCTTCCAGTGCTCGATAGAGTACTAGTAGATGTTGACTTGGTTGATTCTGCGGTTGATGACTCTGTAGGCTCAGTTGTCGAAGTGGTCTCAGTTGCTTCCGTTGTCGACGAATCTGTTGCTGACGCGGTCGAGGAAGCCATGCTTGATTCAATGGTCGATAATTGAGTGGAAGATTCAGTGGAAGATACGCTTGAGGTTGTGAGGGTAGACTCTGTTATAACGGATGAGCTCATAGAAGTTGTGGGTGTATGGGTCTCTGTGGACATCGTCGATGGTGTAGACGACGATTCAGTAGAAGTCATTCCAGGCTCTGGTACTGTTGTAGGCCCTGTGGGAGCAGGCAAGGAGGCACAGAAATCTAGCCATGGTTGGAAATCTGGGTAGAGGCCTTCGTGGAAAGTCAAGAGTGTGCCGTTGTTTTGAGCCCTGTCATCAGTGCACTTTCGACATCTAGCAACAAGCCTGTTGAACAGAGATCCCGGTTCGCACAGTTCCTTTGATGCCCCTGCACCTTCTGCCTCTGTCGTAATTGCATTACACTCATCAAAACAGTCGTCTGCCAAAACTTCCTGATCACGTCTGAAAAGGGTAGACAAAGAGCGACGGAAGTAGCCTTCAGGTGTTGCCGTCACATTTTCAAATGAGAAAATGTCGAATGTAAGTCCGAACTTTCTCGGGTCTAGGTTGAAATAGCCGGGAGAAACAACCCACTTTTCAACTTTACCGGGAGCCCAATGTTGTGGGGGGTGTCGTGGAGGGCTAGGGACACACTCATCTGGGCTACAAACGTAGTTGCGGCTTGGGAGGCCGACTTCGAAGTTGCACTGTCCGTCTTCTGGGGTCCGTCTCGGCCTGCACAGCTGTCCTGGAGGACAGCCCCATATGTAGTTTGAAGGAAGTGGAGCTAACGGGGTATAAGTTGGGTTAGCCGTCCTGGTCGGGCAAAGAGATATAGAGAAAGTGGTCTTTGTGGTAGTAACGGTCCCAGTTTTAGTGACTGTAGTTACTTTTCCAGGCTCTGTCAGCGTTTGAGTTACGGTAGAGGCCGGTAGAGTAGTTGTGATTACTGTTGTGCTTGCAGGGATTGTGACCGTTGTTCCGGACTTGGTAATGGTGCTGGCAGGTAGTGTGCTTGTCACTGTTACGGTGTTTCCAGGAAGGGTGGTGACTTTCGTAATTGTTGATGCCGGCAAAGTGGTGACATGAGTTTCCGGGGGCAAGGTTAATGTGCTCGCTTTTCCAGGCTCTGTTAAGGTCTGTGTGATTGTTGAGGCTGGAATAGTGGATGTGATCACTGTTGTACTCCCAGGAAGCGTGATGGTTGTTCCAGACTGGGTAATGGTGCTTCCAGGAAGGGTGGTGACTCTCGTAATTGTTGATGCCGGCAAAGTGGTGACATGAGTTTCCGGGGGCAAGGTTAATGTGCTCACTTTTCCAGGCTCTGTTAAGGTCTGTGTGATTGTTGAGGCTGGAATAGTGGATGTGATGACTGTTGTACTCCCAGGAAGCGTGATGGTTGTTCCAGACTGGGTAATGGTGCTGGCAGGTAATGTGCTTGTCTCTGTCACGGTGCTTCCAGGCAGAGTAATAACTTTAGTAACAGTAGATGCTGGCAAAGTAATGACATGAGTTTCTGGAGGCAGGGTAACGGGAGGTGCAGTTATGGTAGGTCCCGTTATAGTAACCGGAACACTGACAGTTGTCCCTGGTAGCGTAGTGTACATCGTAGACACATAGGTTGAAGTAATCGTGGTAGGCACCATAACAGTTACAACCGATGTCACTGTTCCGTAGATGGTAGTTGTGATGTACGTTGGCACTGCTGTAGTAATTGTCGTTGTTAATGTGGTTGTGGTCGAGATGGTGGTGGGCTGGATGACAGTTGTCGAGATTGTCGTTGAATCATGGATCGTAGTTTCATTGTAAACCGTTGTAGGAGACGGTACTGTTTTAGTGACATATTCGGTAATAAATTTTGTGATGTTCTGGGTCTCAGTTTTGGTCTTGGTCTGAGTCTCAGTCTGGGTTTTGGTTTTGGTGACGGTTATGGTCTTCTTCCAGCCGCCACCCTCACAACAACAGCAGCAGGTGGTATCTGGGTGGAAATTGTAGCCTTCCACGCTATCAGAGTTACGGGCAACGAGATTTTTCATCACTTCACGGCGCTTATAGATACCGCCTTGGTTAGGACAGACTCCATTATTGCACAGCGTGCAGCCTTTAGCTTTGCAATATATCTATTTTCTCTCGTCAGACATGCGCCTCTCGGACCATAACATAAAAGCCCGTAGCTTTGTATGAATGATTATTCTTACCTCACAAATCAAAGGCGGAAGATCAGGAAATGGTGGCTTGTTTGGACAGCCCGGGTATTCACACCCATTGGTGTGAGATGGGGTCAAGATGGTTGTTGTTCGAGGCGGGCAGCTATGGATTGTACTCGTCGTCGTGATAGTAGTGTACGAAGTTGGGTACCTCGGGGGGTATGCTCCGTAGCCCTCAGGCCCGGTAGGGCTACGGTAAGACTGGGAAGCATCAACCTGAAGTACTGACGTCGCCGCCCATAGCAGAACAGACGTAGTCAACCTCATTGTGGTGGATATTCAACAACAGACTGTGGAACAGCCACACGGCTAAGCAATTGAAGCTTAGAGACTGCTACTATGCAACGTTGTATCTGGGGAGGGATAGAAAAGAAAAAGCCGTAGAAAAGAGTAAAATGCATGCGGCAAGAAGGGTAGATAAGAATGTCAGAATCGTGACCTATTTGGGCAGAGCTCGGGAGGTAGGGGTCCCTTGTAAATAATATGTCCAGTAATTATCAAAACAGAAGAAAAGAGGGAGAGAAAAGAAAAAAAAAAAAAATAAAGGGCAGGGTAAACAAGTGCCTGCGTATGAGAGGTCCAGGTGTGTGCTCCATACCCGCACTCGCATCACAGAACCAAAGCAGTGGGAGCTTCAGGTATCCCGTCATCGCGAGGGGGAAGAATGTTATCCGTCTCAACACGAAGGATCCAAGGCTAAGAAGCTGCAGCCTCTCTCTAGCTGCTTCGCCGCCGCCATTTTTGCTTTGATCTCTGAAGTGTGAGGCCCAAGGTTTCCCAATAATGGTTGAAAGAAACAGCTGAATGCAACGTCACTCCCGCTCGCTGACTGCATGGCATATTAGTATATAACATTTCCATTTATTTGCTCTGTATTCTTTTTTTTTCTTTCGTTTTTCTTTTTTTCAGGCAACTTGAAAAAAAGAAAACAAAAAAAGGAACGACTGGTGAAGAAAGAAACTGACATGGCTCTTGCAGCGAGAACCACTTCCGTAGCAGGCCTTTGCCTGGTCTTCCTTTGGAATGGGGATGAGGGATGCAGGATGCATCGTGCAGATTTTCCTAGTCCCAAAGTAGTTAACATACGGATGGAGACTAGGGTATGGAGAACTGATATACTATATGTACGGAGTAATCCGTATGTATGGAGATAACGAGTTGACGAGTTGACAGCATGCAGAGATGATCGTGGGCGCTGCTTCGGAAGTTGTAAACCAATAACTGTATTATACGGCCCTGTGTTTTTAATAATGGTACTATGTATACATATATGTAATAGCAGCTCCGTATAGTCCATGGGAAACTCGGCATGGGATGGCGGAAGACGCCCGACAGGGTTGCAGTTGCAGGCCCCAAGCGACATCGTCACACCAGCATTGAAGTGATGTATTCCATACGATCTTAACCGCATAGAGTGTACTCCTTGGTTATGTAGTCGAGGTTGATTGATTGTTGAATAGAGATGAAGTTGAAAAAAGATGAAGGTCGAAGTCCTCGAAAGAGCCGCGCGGGCACATGACCACGTAGTTATTCTTTCTCGTTCGAACTTCCAGCCACTTCAAGAACAGCAGCGTTACAGAGTACACCGTTTTCTTTATGGGGTACTTCTTTAGCGCTTACACAGAAGCCACTCTGGATGATGATAATATAGTTCCATCCCCATCTCAGGCTCGACCGGAAGACGCTTCTCGCGGTTCTTTGCATGCCCTGCCTTGCCCTGCTTCCGAGATGAGCAACTTTCGTGTGACGATTCTTCCGCCAGCATGCACCCCTGCCAGTCAACCCGATAGCATGAGTCGATATTTGTACTTACTATGTTAGATGGATGGAGCAAACCCATGCAGAAGAATCGAATACAGTTACTGGATAAAAACAACGGAGGAGCATGTCTCACCGGACAACTTAGTCTTGTTGTACCTGCTTCAAGCACCCTGCCCAAAACCAACAGAGCACAAAGAGCCAAAGAGGCCTGCAGATGGCAATCGGGGCCCTCTGAATGCCCAGGCCCCCCAGCGCTCACTAACACCACCACGCCACACCACCATCGCCTGTGGAAAGTCAAGCCTAGGCCAACGAGAAAACAAAGCAGAGGCGGAGCCTCTGTCGTATATCCTGGGCAGACTATTACATACATGGTATGCAACACAATTGGCATATTATATCGCTTTGGGCTGCTTCTCGAGCCATGCATCCAGTCAAGCATACGTAAACAGGCTTGGAATCTGTCTCACCCGCCGAACACCACTGTCTTCACCCTCATCCGAACCCATCTTCTTTTATACTCGTTAAGAATATACATGTTGACAGTTGACCTCTTTAAACATACATCCTGTGTGATTGGAGATAGATTCACGTCCCACTCACAATAGTTGATATGACTACTAGGAGCTATGCTAGTGCCATACCATTAACCAGAGTATGCTTCTGGAACTAGAACTTGGAGGCTATGCATGTCCTACATTAATATCCCCATTTAGAAGCCGTAGCTTGTGCCTAAAGCTTGGTCAATATAACATGTCAGCTATAAAAGACATTGCATCATGAGGCTCACTCAACTGTCTATAAAGTTAGAGACAAGTGCACTTTTGCTGTGGCATTCGCAATGTCTAAGTATGCTCTATTAATAACTATAGGCTCGGGGAAAAAGTCTTGACTTCGGAGACAGTTGTTAAGATGTATCCACCAGCAAGCAGTGGAAAGAAGGAAGAGATGATTTGAAAAAATCGCTTAACACCAGCCAAAGATCTCTCTCTCTCTTTCTCTTGATGCGCTTTGGGCCGGGCTTAAGCTCTCTCCCCACAGGCTGGGATAGAGAGCAAGGTCTGCCTGCAGAGCGGAGACTCCACCAGAAGAAAATGCGCACTATTGACTTGACATGCATCGGACGAAGAACAGAAATGCATGGGACCGCTGATATGCCCCGCCTTCCAGGGAAGCAATGATACGATGAGCAATAGTAATCGAAATTCTTGGGGCTGCTCAGGCACGAGATGAACGAGGGCAAGCAGCTGCTGATCTAACTCTTTTTTTTTTCCTTCTGGGGATATGGCCTGGTCCCTGGTCCGCCAGGCAGCTAGTTATATGTGTAGGGATATATATATACTACTATTATGTATATGGCGAACTTTCCTAGGGAACTGTGTATCCGAGGCAACGAAGCCCACTGAAGTGTCCCTCTTCCTGCGCCTGAGCCCCTCAAGAGCGTGCATTATAACAATTACCAGTGGTTGTAACCAAGTCAACGAGGCTGAAAAGACGGTGGCACCAGCAAGTCAAGATAAGGCTGCGTGAAGGATCAGAGACAAACAAACTCAGCCGCCCAACATGAAGCTGACTTCTGGTATCCTTCGGACAGTAACTGATCTAACTGTCCGCACGTGTCTTCATGATGTTGGCCTTTTCCTGAGCATTAGCCCAAATCCCTGCAAGCTGTTACCTGTACGGAGTACGTACTATGTATGTATGTAGTAGTTAGTTCCTGAGATGGGCCCCAAACAGAGTAAATACGTTGATGGAATATACCATATTCGTTACCCTCTGATATTATCGTTTTGGAAACTGGAACGGATGCATGATTCAATCCTGGACTTGTAGAGACCCTTGCTTTATCCCGTATACCTTTTCTAAGCAGACCAGGGCATCTATCTACATACATAAGTACGGATCTCCATAACCATGGAATGATAGCTGCCCTTTACGGACATCAATTCCACTCCTATAGTAAGATATACAAGGGTTGACTCTCAGTATATAAGGTATTCACCCTGGAGAAGCAGGGCTTCTCGGTAACTACCTACTTACGTAGTGCTCCGTACATAGTGTCTATGGGAAATCTACTCGGGGTCGTCCATGCGAAGAGCCCTGCAGACTTGGCTCGCCTTTCTGTTATCTGTACCTACATAAGTAAAGAATCAAGAGCAGACTGTTCGGCTGTCTTCCCAGATTGGATCTCCTCCCCGCGCGACAAGAAGGGCATCATGCATGGAATGTTGACCCCGAGCAGAAGAACATTATACACGGTACTCCGTATGTGCAGACCCTGCCCGCATTTGTATTCACCCTAGCCATGTATGCACATCCAAGGACATGATACGACGTCACGCCGCTCGATGTTGCATCTCCTCCCAGCCACTCTTTTCCCGCTCATATTCAGGGATAAAAGTCGTCCTGGCCTCGATCACTCGAGGAGAGCCAGACGGGCAATAACTACTATGTAAACAAAAAGAAGCCCCTGAGCAACGATCCGAGTTTGCGTAGAAACTGGCAAGCGAACCACATCAACCACCAAAGCCGCATCCGGAGAGGAGATCGCACACTGTCTAACCACAACAAAGAAGAAAACAAAAAGAAGAAAAAAGGAATTCTCCGTATGAGAGAAGATGGGAAATGGGATAAATTACCATTCTATAACTGTCCAACTGTCACAAAAAAAAAAATACAGAGACGCGCTAAAAGTGGCGGCGTCAGGGATCCCCCTTGCAAAGTCGATGTCGGACAAACAACAGCAACATCCAGCAGGGGTAAGAGAGCACCGAGGAACAAACGAGCGGCATAGCATGGTCAAGAAAGAAGAGTCCAAGCTACCTTTTTTCCCTTTTCTTCCTGCCAGGAAGGGATTCAGTCGGCCAGCGAGGAATCATGCAACACTCACCGAGGAGTCGAGGATACTACGGAGTACGGAGTACTCCGTACTACTTCATGCACATAATACGGAATCCCTGGAAGAAGTTGGCCTTGGGCAGAGTCCGCAGAAGGCCCATTCGTTGGAATATAACATTATCCATATGTCCTCACTTCACAGGCAAACGGATAACGGGACCAAGACGAAGGCTCTCAATCAGGCAGATATCAGAACATCTAAAGGAACATCTCCAATGAAGGCTCCCTACTTGGCATGTTATTCTCTCTTTGGCCTCTCTGTGTCGTCTTCTTGCATCCTGCGGCCCTGGGCATGCATGTATATTATGAACTTACCTATATACATAGATGCAAGCCTATCATTCGCCAGCCTGGACAGCAACCAACGACCAACGCCCTAGCCCCCCTGTCGATTTTTCCTTTTTCCTTTTTTTTTTTCTTTTTTACCTTCCTTATTTTCTTCTCTTTTGAACGGCTTTCAGCTGGGATTTTGTCTGGACAATGGGGGGCTTTTTATCCTCTCCCCTTACTATGTATTACTCTGTCCCACCAAATCGTTTGGTTCCCTCCCTTTCTCTGCCATTTGATCCACTGTCCGGTTTATTCCTTTTTCTCTTCTCTCTCTTCTATCAACACTAGCTGGCTGATGAATCATTCTGCTCACCTTTACTTTTTTTTTATCTCCACGATTATTATTTTCGACCTGTGAAGGTGAATTAGAGTTCCCTTTCACTGATTGAATCGCAAGCTGATATCAGCCTCATCTGGCTCAAAGCCTACAACTCCTTGGATAGCAGTAACATCGTCAGCGATAGTTACGGAGTAGAGGACATCGTCATCGAAGGACTCAAAAGTCGCCCTGGTTACACTCTAGTGGAAGATATCACCTTTGGCTAGACGACCTAGCTTTGAGCACGCATCACTACATCTTTTCTACGTCTCTGAAGCAGGGCCATCAGTTAACAAGTGCAGACACCACCGAAAAACGCAATATTAGTCTTAAGATCTAGCCATGGGAGAGAGATGCTTCTAGGCTAATAAAGTATTGGACCTGCATCTTTGCATCACTGCTAAGCGATCGACTTTGACGCCACTGTCCCCGGCCTATCTTTCTCTCTGCTTTACTCGCAGACGACAACCAAAATGAAGACCTTCAAGGCCGTCGTAGGCCTCGGCCTGGCCTTCATCTCCATGGCCAACTCTCAGGGTGACCTGGTACAGACGGATGTCAACTTCTGTAACTGGTATAGGTTTCGCGGTATGTTCTATTTCTTTCATATATTGGATCTATATAAAATATGCTGATTTCAGTTATCTGTAGCTGGTGTCATCCGCGATACCGTCTA
>NW_003299160.1:30394-95526 GCF_000151145.1 Microsporum canis CBS 113480 | reverse complement strand
TATAGGTTCCGAGTTGGACCACATGTTCACTCTTTCCTTCCACTCCTCTTTTGATAAGGGAACCAACTTTACCGACCTGGTTGGCAAGATACCCAGGCTCCCCGGCCGGGGATGCTAGCCTTCTTGCCCCCGCAATATGTTGACGGAAACGATGTTTTGCAATGACTACTCGCTTCTTACCTATGGGTATGCAGAAATTCTACCTATAACTACATTATGTCGTTTTCTTACCAAGGGCGTGTGCTTTAGGGGCATCACTCCTAAACCACTCGAAACTCCCACAAACACTTCAATCTATGGATATGACGCCTATCAATATGGCCCGGTAAAACCAGCTTTTAAACCCGGCCCCATCCTACCCAAAATTCGTGAAGATGTGACCCGCTATATCACACATGGAGCCGGGGTGTCTGTTCCGAGTGAAAACAAGGGTTACTACTTTAGTGGAAGTCAGAGAAAGGATGGAGAAGTGATAGACGTGACTACTGAGCCAAACATAACCGCTAACTCCCTTGTCTCCGTCGATTTATCCAAGTTTGATGAGCCAAATTTTGCTAGTGACAATCTTACAGGTGTTACCGGAAGGTCAAGTGCGGAGCTTGTCTGGCTTCCTGTCTCTGACGGTGTCCTAGTTGCAATAGGCGGTGTTACCAACCCAGAATCTATACGTTCCTTGCGCCTATCTAGTTCAGAAAAGGAGGAAAATGTAAGCCTCTCTCCCTGGTCACAGCATATTCTGTTGACCGTACTGCTGACACCTTTTAATAGGCGAAGAAAGACCCCTCCTTTATGGAGACAGTTAGTTTATATGATGTCGGCACTGGCGAATGGTAAAATACAAATGCCCTCCGGCTGACCTGTGAAAGTTGCTGGTTACTGATGCATTCGATAGGTATTCGCAAAAGACCAAAGGCGATGTCCCACCTGCCTCAAATTCATTTTGTTCAGTTGTGGCGGAAGCAGCAGACCGGAGCTCATTTAACATTTATATATATGGCGGATACAACGGAACTGAGAGTATCGTCAGACCATACGATGATATCTATATTCTTTCTATTCCTTCGTTCACTTGGACAAAGGTGTACAATGGAGAGAGCAACATGGGCCGCCGCGCTCATAAGTGTGTCAAACCATACCCGGACCAGATGTTCATAATTGGCGGTCAATATTCCTCGCCGACAGCATGTCTGCAGGGGCCATTTATCCGGGTTTTCAGCTTGAACGACCTCAAGTTTAAGGATAAATATGATCCAAGGGAGTGGAACGAATATGTGGTTCCGGAAGTGATAACCAAGAAGATTGGCGGAACGTAAGGCAGCCCCTCCACGTTCGATGTCCTTTGGGTGGTCCGTACTAACTTCTCGGATGACAGTGGTAAAGGAGGTGCTACCAAAACGAAACCAGATAGCTGGGACGACGAGAAGCTTGAGGGCATTTTTGGCAAAAAGTACACCAAGACTATTGAAAAGTGGTATCCGTTCGAACCAGCCAAGGCAGCCCCTTCTACCCCGGGTGCAACATCCTCCCCTGGAGGGGATAAAGGGGGAAGCGGTGGTCTCCCTCGGTGGGTCGGTGCCGTCCTTGGTGTTGTCCTGGGTCTGATATTCATCACGGCTCTAGCAGTGGTGTGGCTGATCTTGCGGCGACGAAGAGAGAGAAGATACGCCCCCAGCGTTGGAGGCACCAGTGAAGTTGCCAGGAGGCGCATCCTGGGATGGATGTATGGAATGGGCCAGCCGTCACACAAACCGGACATGACAACTACCTCGACTGAAATCGGGATTAATGACAAACATGCTTCAACGGGCATATATTCAGACTCTGGGATCGACTCGGTGATATCTCCAAATGCACACCCTCCGCCCACCATCGTCTACTCCGAAATCAATGCTCCTGAGGCAGGCAGCTCTCCAATTCATGAGATGCATGGTAAGTTTTTTTCCCCCTGACATAATAACTGAATGCCTTCAGCTAACACTCTACATTACAGCTGGCACTGTCATGAGCCCATCAGAGCTGCCCACCCCATTTAACGATACCCCAGTTACCGCTCGACACCCGAGCGAGACTCCATCATTTATCAGCCCCATATCCCCTGCCACCTCGCCGTCTCCAGAGAATCAGCGAGAACTACATCACCCACCCCGGCCATCACACGGCCGCCATGGGTCGTCTTTCTCCAGCATAGGAATACCCGCTTCTCTAGATAACGCTATAGTATCCGACAATATAGAATCACGGCCGAGGGAACGTCGTGTGTCTGGGTTCACAGAGGAATTTTCCGAAACCCATTCCCCCAGCCGGGAAGATATAGAACTAGGGCATAAACTATAGCGCCCTACCTTCTGACCCTTTTCTTTCTTCATGATTCCATTATGCATCATTTGTATTTTTGCACAAATAACCGTCATCTCTTCCTGAGGCTAGGTATGCTGGCTGAGCTTTGAAGCTAGAATATCTCTCCCCCCCCCCCCCCGTTAACCCCTTTCTTTTTTAATGGGTTCATCAATCTGCATATATGTAGGCACTGACGAAGCAACGAACAAGAATATCTTCCTTACCAGGTACTTGCACATGTTTTTCATTTATCATGTCTTTAATTATTATTCTAAGATAAAATATCTAGACTCTGTCTGCCATCCGGGGTGGTCCGGTGGCAAATGATAATTCCCGTCCTCTCCGCTCAACAGGAGAAGCCAGCAAAAAATGACGTAAAAGAGCGGGATATTATCATAAGACATGTTTAAAGCAACCCCCCGTTGTCCGACATTAAGAGACAAGTGTAACCACAGCTACACGTTGACCTAACGGGAAAAACAGGCGACGATATTTGAAGACACCACACACGACTCAACCCCTCGCAGGCCGAACTAGCTTTATGAAGATGACAACAATACTCGGTAAGCCGGTTGGAAAGATCGGTTACGGGCTGATGGGTGAGTTATAGTACGAGCGTGTTTAGGACCGGAAGACCAATGGGATTCACTGACGGTTTACGGAGCCAGGCTTCACATGGACTCCCAATCCAACGACCTACGAAGATGCATTCAAAGTTATGAAGGTCGCTCTTGAGCAAGGAGCCAACTTCTGGAACGGCGGAGAGCTCTACGGGCCCCCGGATGCGAACTCTCTGCAGCTTCTCAGGGAATACTTCACCAGATACCCCGAGGACACAGAAAAGGTCGTGTTGAGCATCAAGGGCGGGATGGGCAAAGACCATACCTTCGATGGGACGGAAAAAGGGGTACGGCCCAGCGTGGAGAACTGCGTCCGATTGCTTGGCGGAACCAAGAAGATTGATATCTTCGAGTGTGCCCGCGTGGACAAGAGCACACCGATCGAAGAGACGATGAGAGCGTTGCTGAAGATGCGCAACGAGGGCCTGATCGGGGGCATCGGCCTATCTGAGGTACGGGCAGAGACGATTCGACGTGCCGCCAAAGTCGCCCCCATTGCTGCTGTGGAGATCGAGCTGAGCCTCTGGAGCACCGGGCCGACAAAGAACGGGATCCTCGATGCATGCAGGGAGTTCGGCATCCCCGTCGTTGCCTATTCACCGCTCGGCCGCGGGTTTCTAACCGGTCAGATCAAGTCACCAGATGACCTCCCCGATGGAGACAGGAGGAGAAACTTTCCACGATTCCAATCGGACACGATAGAGGCCAACATCAGGCTCGTCAAAGCGCTGGAGGGTATCGCCAAAGAGAAAGGGGTAACCTTGCCCCAGATTGCCATCTCATGGGTGCTGGCCCTGGAGAGGGAGTTTAACGTTCCCATCGTCCCCATCCCAGGCTCTACCAGGCGGGAGAGAGTGCTGGAGAACACTACGGTGGTGCCTCTGGCTGAAGCTGACATGGCAAAGATCAATCTCATCCTCTCCCAGAATCCCGTCGAAGGCGAGCGATACGACGAGCAAGTCATGCGCCTGAGTGATGGATAGACAATCGCCAGATTTTCTTCACATTAACTAGAATACTAGGACAATGGAATTCTATAAAATTGATATCCTGTGTCTTCAGCTCTTGTCAATTAGTCTATAAAACCCGTGAGATCAGGGACTTTGACCTGCCTATCTCCTGGTTCGCTGGTAGAAACCACACAGATATAAACGAGAAACTCCATCTGAACATATCGACATACCCATACTACTGATACATGTTGATATAATTTGATAAGCTGATAATACGATATAAGTTGGTATAAGTTGGTAAAAAGACAAAAAGTTGGGTTTTATAAACACGTGATGTCATGTCAACCACGTGATTATCACCTTACGAATTCCAAAAAAGGAAAGAAGAAAAACTTCCGATTTTCTCTCGATTTTCGATTTTCGACTTCAACAACTTCAAACGGCTCGACAACCCTTAACGCTCTCCTCGCTCGATTCTCTCCTTCAGCCATCCGAGCGGCTTCGTTTCCTCTCCTTGACTTGTCTGTGTCATTGTTCTCTGTCTCGCCTCGTCTTGGTTCTCGTTTTCCGGTTCTCGTTTTCCGCGTTTCGATCCCATGGGCCCAGCATCATCAGCCGTCTGATATAGCTATCAATCTCGAGTGACAGGCGGGCCAACGAACCTCCTCATAGCCGCTGTTCTACTTCACCAGGGCCACTTGTTTTACTGTTCCGACCAGTCCGCCATGTTCAACTCCTCCGTCTCTGAGCTTCCGCCGCTCCCGTCCTACACCCTGACTCCCCGCCAGCCGCTCATCTCCCCTATTCCGGACAATGCCACCATCCTCATCCTCCCCATAGTCGCCTACTGGGCTCTCTCCATGGCCTTCCACTGGATAGATGTCAATGACTACTTTCCGCAATACCGCCTCCACACTCCTGCAGAGATTCTGAAGAGAAACCACGTCTCCCGGTGGGAGGTGGTCCGAGATGTCATCATACAACAGGTTATCCAGACCCTCTTCGGCGTCCTTCTCATCTTCTTCGACCAGCCGGAGTTCAATGGCAGAGAGGAGTATGATGTTGCTGTCTGGGCTACCCGCATCCGCATCGCCCAGCGCGCCATACCACAGCTCATGTCCCTGATAGGGGTTGATCCTGTAGGGCTTGCGGCCAAACTTTCCACCTACCCGGTCCTCGCTGCTGTTGTGTCGGGGGGCCATTACCCATTCCTGACCCAGATGATCACTTTGCCCTCCGGAGAGACGGCCACAGCTCCCGCTTTTGCAGCTTGGGAGTTGGCTGTTGGTCACGCCATATACTTCTACCTCATTCCCGTGCTCCAGTTCTTGTACGCCATCACATTCGTCGACACATGGCAGTACTTCCTCCACCGCGCAATGCATATGAACAAATGGCTATACAGTATGTTTATTTATTTTTATTTCCCCCCGTCCCTTGTTATTCTTCTCCTTTATAGACAGTACTCTAATATGGTGCAGCTACCTTCCATTCGAGACATCATAGGCTATACGTGCCATATGCCTTCGGTGCCTTGTATAACCATCCGTTCGAGGGCTTCCTGCTCGACACGGCGGGGACCGGCCTTGCATTTCTCACATGTGGCATGACTACTCGGCAGGGAATGTGGTTCTTCACCTGCTCTACCCTCAAAACTGTCGACGACCACTGCGGCTATGCCTTCCCATGGGATCCTTTGCAACATGTCACTGCGAACAACGCAGCTTACCATGATATCCACCACCAAAGCTGGGGTATCAAGACAAACTTCAGCCAACCATTCTTCACCTTTTGGGATGCCCTGCTCAATACCCGCTGGCAGGGTGACGTTACACAACGATACGAACGGTCCCGAATCGCGGCACAGAATATGGTCGATCAAGATTTGGCCAACAACTCCCCGGACAATGATTCACAGCAACAGCCACAGCAGCAGGAAACTGTAGTCGTGGCTTCTCGAGTCGATGATGATGCCTCCACCCGCTCTCTCCTCAAGCGCAGTGTCCGCAAAACCACCAATTCCTTTTCTCCACAGTCAGACTCCCTCAAGGGTTTAACCCACCGCCTGAGCGGCAGCATCCAGCATAAATGATCATACCTTTTCTCCCTCCATCATCTTTTATATCCCTTTGTAATAATGTTTCATAATGCTACCTCCGATTACTATTCTTCCCCAACTGAAGCTCACTGGACTGGACCTTATACGTTTCTAATCCTTAGCCTTCTGCTTTCATGCCTACCCTTACTCTATAAGCATTCTATTTGCTTTGTTTTCTTGGTTGGGTATCACCCTTTTATATCCCTTTATTATTATTATTCTCTTTTATATGAATGATTGGTGATGAATTGTTGTTGGAGAACTCTTCTTTTTCTCCCAGCCTTATTCTTAATTCACATGCATTCCTTCCCCCCCAATTGTACCTCATTATCTCTTTATTCGAACATGTATACCTACAGGTTTAATATGTACATTCTACCTTTGGAGCAAACCCCCCCCTCCTTCCTCTCCCCCTGAGCTTGAATATCTTCTCCAACTTTGTATTATCAGCCGCGTTGATCGCTACAGAAAATCTCGCCGTTAAAGGCCCCCTGAATAGTCGAGAATCACAGTTGTCCCCTTCCACCTATCTGTTTCCTTTCGACTGTCACACCTTTCCTATCCTTCGTTTCTCTTTACGGATCCTCAACGGAGGGATAGCCTGAATAGGCAGATCGGTATTCTCGCCACCGTCTATCATGCTCCAGTGAGTTGTCGCGTCGGAGACTGGCCGTTTTCCCCCTTGCCCTATACTACCCGTAATTATAGGGGCGTCTACCAATGTCGCTCGGCTATAGTTGGATGGGGAATAGCAGGAGACCCGGTATCTTTCGCCCAGTAGCGTTTGGTACTCTGCTGCATACTCTTTGCTCGTCTTGGTTGTCTGCGAGCGTGTCAGACCACTGCAATGATCTTTGCCTGAAGGAGCTGGTCTACCGACACTGTAGCTGAATTTGGCGCTGCTGCCTCTGCGATACGCACTCTGCCTCGACATTTCGTCGCAGACGCCTCTTAGCCGTGAGGTAGGTATGCTCAATGACCGTGAAAGGTTGAGCTGAGTGCTCCTCTTGTCGGAGTGCATTTTCATATGCGATCTCAGAGACTCACTTCTCCTGACTGACATGCCACAGCCTGCTGGGCGATACCTATCAGCCCTCTCAATTTTATACCTTCTCCCCAGCTCTGGCTCCGGCTCCGGCTCCAGCTTTGGTTCTATCTCCGGCTCTAGGCTGGGCGGTCTTTCTACGACACCATCTGGGTTATTATCAGGTCGAATACGGCTCAGATAATAATCAATAATCTCATTCCCAGCATCATCCTCAGCGTTTGATGCCTGAAACTTACTATCAGGACGCCGAATCGTTGCCAATGATCGCGGTCGTCTGGCAGCCTGGCGCATGTTCACTGATACCCATCTGCTTGTGCGATGGGTAACATTGCTCCCTGCCCTCCGCAGTCCTCCATGGTCTGTGGCCTGGCTATACCCTTGAAACGGCGTCGCCTTGATATCCTTTCTCAAAGCCTTCAGTTCCAACGCATCTTCGCCGCTGAATACAAACATCTCCAGACTAGACGGTCCATGACAGCTCATCAATTCTTCTATCCACCGCACAAGCGGTGGTAGGCTTCTACCTCTCCGTCTCCCTATTCGGCTCAGCAGGAGTGTTCGCATGTCTGTTATTGCTGCTCGGTCTCTCGCAAAACGGCTTATCATGCATGCCTCGCACCCGTCGCTCTGATAATACCAGGTAAACGACGGTCTGATGAGGTATTTCCTCTCCACTGCCGTTCTCGTCATCCACAGCCCGTTTACCGTACGGAGGTTATGTACCATGCGTCTCTGCTCTATCGACAGTTTCGTTTGCCTTGACACCAGCCCGTTAAGGCCCTCCCCTACCTCAGCCTGTATGAACCCGCAGACCGCATGGATGATTTCCCTGTTAAGCGGCTTATGTGTGAAACATGCGGAGCTCGAAGGCTCTCGTAGGAGACTTAGCTTATCCACCACCAATGAGAGAATCCGTGACCGGCGAAGATATGAAGGCAGCTCGGCGACTAATCTCGTGGCAGCCTCTCGCTCCTGGGAATTGTTGATATCGAGGTATAATATCTGCGCCAACCTCTTCACGTCCTCCCTATTCAGTTCTTCAACTTTTCCATGCGTCATCCTATTGTGTGTCTGTTCGGATATCGTGGCCGACAAAATATTTTTCATCGATATCCCAAGAAAGTCTCGGTGGCGAGAAGGGGTCCCTTTCTTCGATCAGGCCTACCTTATAGAACCGCTCTCTTAATCATGTTCCATCCGGGAGTTGCTGAAAGGCGCAAAAGAGAAGGGGAAACGCATATAACTACATTGACAAAGGGACTTGGGGGGGGACGAGAAATATTCGCTTCTTCCTGGGCTTTCTATCAATAATTTTCTTCATTCATACATATGTTTGCTACTCTTGATCAATTTGGTGCATTCTTCCATATTCTTCTACACAAATAGATAGATATATAATATTCTGGAATCACCCAGCTTGTTTGCTATATGATATATTAAGCATTCAAAACAGTGAAAAATGTATCCTAGCTACCGTTACGAACCACCCCAGTGTCCCCAAAGGTGGACTCTTCGACTACTAGATAAAACAGTAAAACCGTAGGAGAAATGTCTTAGAGCGATATGCATAAAGGAGCATATCTATGAGGGATTTGCCGCAATGTTTATGGCCGTCCTTTCTCGCCTTGAAGCCTAGAAACGGAGTTGTCAGCGCAATCATAAGCCTTGTAGCAGCAGCTAGATGTTTAGTTTAACCAGTAGACACGAGGAAAGAGTGCACAATAGGAAGTTATATGATACCTTGCTTGCGAGAAGAGAGATGTTAACTATTTACTAAGGATAAGATATGGATATCATCTTCCACAGAGCCTCATGAGTTACAGGAAGTTAAGCTAGGATAAATGAGTGCATGAATTCGTCAAGGAGAAACTGAAAGTAATAGGATATTTGCTTCATAGGAGTGAGTGGTGAAGACTTGGGCGTTTGCTGGATAGTTCTTCTAAGGCTCTATAGCCGTGACCGGCCAACTTCTGGACCCTGACGCATAAGCTCTGCAAGTTTCCTGCTTGTCAGATCTGTGATGGCCATGTTTGTTATCATTGGATTGACGCCGCTAGCACTTGGAAATACCGAGGCATCAGCAACATAGAGGCCGGAGGTTCCCCATACCATGCCGGTAGGGTCAACAACGCTGGTCTTTGGAGATGTGCCCATGCGACATGTACCCATTTGATGGGCACTTGCAAACATGGACTGTTCAACCGGGAGAGGAACACCAGTACGAAGCTTTTTAATCCACTCCTGGAAGGCTGCATTATTGATCCCTTCATCAACCAAATCCGCATCTGACATGGCGGACGGTTCCGGGCGGACAAACGTCGGGATGGCTTGAGACGAAGTTCGAATTTCTTTTGCGCCAGATACGTAGGCTATCTTCGCAGCACCAATGATTCCTTCTAATATATGTTTTCGGTCAAACGCAGAGGGGGTATACTCAATTCTGCACCTCCCGTCGTTAGGATCAGGATATACTCTACCTGTGTCCCTATCACGGGTTAAACTAATGAAGCCAGCCATTCGGCGCGCGTTGGAAGCAAAGATCTTGAAATCGAGTCCATCTTTCCACGGCATCAGGGGAAGGAAGAAGCTCGGAAGCATAACGACAGCCTCAATCTTCGATCCATGTCCGCGGCCATCGAGGTTTTCAAAATCACTAACAAGGGAGGTCAATATAGCGCCTTCCCATGGCCGAGTTTCATGTTCGAACACTGCGGACATAATAACAACTATAACGATATTAGAAAATCTTAAGTACGGACCAAAGCGGATGGAAGAATAGAGCATTACCTGGGTGAAGATGGAGGTTACGGCCAACTTGAGGATTGCTAATCCCGCTACGAAGAAGCAACAAGGGGCTCTCCAGCGTCCCACATGAGACCACAACTTTTTTCGCCTTGATTACAACCTTTCTTGTCACAGTTGGCTCGCCATGGGTTGCGCCGGAGGCATCTCGTGAAGTCCATGTTCCTTGGACACCAACCGCGACCTTCTTGCCCTTGAACAGCTTCTTCCCGAACAGAACTTTTTCTGCCTTAAAGCCCTCAATGAATGTTGCCCCCGCTCGTGCTGCATCGGCAAGGAAGGTCACTGCGGGCCCCTGTTTGATGCCGGCGGCACAGCCCAACGTGCAGTATCCACAGTCATGCTTCTGATGGCCGGTGTTCTGGGGTACAGCCCTAGCTGTATACCCCAGCTTACGTGCACCTTCGAGCAGTACGCTGTTTCCATGGTTTTGTTCAATGAAGTCACTAGACACTCCCATGTAGTCACACACCCGGTCCAAGGAGGTCTGGTAGGCAGAAGAGGTGAAGAAAGGTAGCCCTCCGTTGGCCCATTCCTCCCGTACCATCGACTGGGTCTGCAGTGCCGCCGACCAGTTGATAGTGCCGCCTCCTCCCCAGGTCGAGCCGGAGACGACGCCTATTGAGCCATCGTCTGATAATTCGGCGCCTCCATTGCTGAACATATGGAAAGTCCCTTCCCTTCCGGCCATAGGGTAGCGGTTGTTGGGGAAGAAGTAAGACTTTTCGACCACGATGACCCTATGGCCAGCCTCTGCGAGGTTCTTTGCGGCCACACCAGCACCACAGCCACTCCCCACAATAACCACGTCTGTCTCGATAATTTCGGGCTGGTCTCCAGCAGGCAACTGAAGGAAGGAATAAGGGTAGTTCTCGCTGGTCATTCTATGGACAGGGACGTTGGGAAATCCGAGAACGACGGGCAATGACGGGCTCACGCCAACCCACGCCTTTTTGCTAAGGGCCACGAGGGCACGGTGAGCAGCGCGCAAGGGCGGCAGATATGATGTCCTCCAGGAAGAAAATATCTTCCTACGCACACTATAGGGGTGGTGTTGAAAGGGTATCCGTGATCCGGTGAGCAGGAGTGAGACTGTACAGTTGTTGAGCCCGGCCAGAACCGACCCGATGCCCTTGAGGCCTTCTCGATGAACATGACGGCCTAATGTAAAGCACAAGCTTTCCTTGAACCCTGGAATCGAAGACGCACTCTCTTTCAGGTACCGAGTTGCAGCCTTCGTAGCCTCGGACTCGTCTTCAACGGTCTCTGGCCGGAGTGAGGAAGCAAGCGCGTCGAACTCTGACTGACCAACGACATGGCTGGCCGAAGAGCTGGCAGAGTCCGTACAGCTTATAGATGGGATGATAGTGTCTGCCACAGCAAGGAGAGTCTCCCACTGAGCTGGCGAGAAGATCTCCTCTGGACGAGACGCTGGAGGCAGTGGAGTTGCCTGGACGGTAAAAGCCATTGATATTGTAAATTTTTTTAACAATATAAGAGAGAAGAGCCACCAACAACTGAGGAGTTTTAAGATGTATAAACGATAGGCCTAGGAGTATAGATGATAGATATCTGGTAGTGAGCCAGCAATTTGGTGTATCTGTGTAGGATCTTCGAAAAATACAACCCGGGGAAGACGATGGCTTTGTTTATGATAAGGCCGCAGGAAGGAGCCTGGAAGGAACGAAAAGGTTTTGCGGAGGGTTCCACGGGCAAAGAGGCTCCGTTTATATTCTTCCTCTCGTCTTCCCGTCTTTTGGAGGTTCTTGTCATATATGTTTTGAGAGAAGCGTTCGTCGGCCAAAGGGTGAAACCCCCAGCTTTCCAACCCCTAGCTAGATGGATGTACAAAGCCTGGTTTCCGAGGTGGAGCTAAAAAGGCGCTTCATGGGGAGCCGAGGAAGTCGATATTTAATAGTATGGATATGCCTGTGATCTCAGCCTCTCTCTCTGTCGTCTCTCATCCTTCGTCTCGCCTTTCATCTAGCGTACTACGTATTAAAATCGTTTCCATCCCCAGCGCTGCATGTTCTCGTCCGGCGCCGTCGGACATCTATTTTGCAGTCAGTTCCTCTGTCTGGATCCAGGGCCCACGACTCTTACTCTTCTCTCGCTTGACCGATCCGTCTCTCTCTCTATATATATAGACTCTGTTTCTTGTATGTTGTATGTTTTATCGACGTCGTCTTCGTCTTTTTCGCTCGTTTTTCCTCTTTGGGACGAAGAGAGTGATGTGTCACGTGACAGTGTTCTCTTTCGAATAGACAAATTTTGGTAACGAAAAACAAAACCCCAAACAGACAAAAAATAGCCCAAGGAGATGCTCATCGTAGAATGGAACTTGTCTATCGCCTCAAGCTGGTGTCTCTTGCGGAGTTTCATGGGTGCAATGGCAGAGACGGCTGTACAATGCTTGGTTGCATTGACGATACATGGCTAGCAGGTACCTCTACATACATTTTAAAGTGAAAAGGTACTTCCGGCCGATGCTCGCCTCGTGGTCTTGGCAACTCTCTCTCTTTTTTTCCCCTCCATGAAGTTTTTTTTTTTTTTTTTTTTTTTTTTTATGGCGGG
Organism: Microsporum canis CBS 113480; assembly: GCF_000151145.1. Classification (NCBI taxonomy): domain Eukaryota; kingdom Fungi; phylum Ascomycota; class Eurotiomycetes; order Onygenales; family Arthrodermataceae; genus Microsporum; species Microsporum canis. The sequence goes on along the minus strand of NW_003299160.1, from coordinate 83,094 downwards.
GATTTTCTTCTTCTGCTTCTTCAACTTCTTAGAATTCTTCAACTTTGCAACATCCTCTTGATACAACTTGATATAGCTCGAGCAGCACTCCGTTTTCATTCTCATCCTCATCTTCATAGCCCATCATGATTATCTTCAAGGTGTGACCTATCGGCATCCCGCCAGGCGCAAGTGGGATGATAGCTAACGCACGACAGGACGTTATCACCGACGACGAGATCATCTCGGACGCTTACAAAATTCAAGATAAGGGTATCCTGCTTGAAGTCGATGGCAGGAAAGTCACCAAAGGCAGCGAGAAAATCGGTGAGCTATTGTATATACACACATTATACCCGAAGTTGCTAACTGGGGATGTATAGAACTTGCTGGAGCCAACCCTTCTGCCGAGGAGGCTGAGGAGGCTGACGACGATACCTCTGAGGTTGTCATCGATATCGTGGATGCTTTCCGGCTCCAGCAGTTGAGCTCTTTCGATAAGAAAGGCTATACTATCTCGCTCAAGGGTACGTCTTGGTCTCGCTTCATCTTCCTGGATACGGCCCTTCCCTCTTGCTACTGTTTTTTTTCTTTTCCATGTACCCTGCATTAACATTGCATCTCAGCCTACATGAAGAGCGTTGTTGCCAAACTCAAGGAGCAGGGCAAGAGTGAAGATGAGATCAAGGAGTTCCAGACTGGCGCCCAAGAGGCCGCAAAGAAGATTCTCGGTAACTTTAAAGACTATGAAGTCTTTACAGGCGAGTCCATGAACCCCGACGGAATGTAAGCATTCATTTTCCCCATTTAGAATAATCCTTCTGTGTACCAATCTAACGATGGCCGTTAGGCTTGTCCTTCTCAACTACCGCGAAGACGGAATGACTCCATACCTCACCTACTGGAAGCATGGCCTTAAGGAGATGAAAATTTAAGCGTCATCTTCCATTCTCCCTCAACATTCTCCCACCCTTCTTTGATCCAGCCACGCACACACGCGCACTCACATATCTGCGGGCATGACTTCCCCCAGCCCCTCCCATTACGCATAGATTCCCTAACAGATAACTAAGCAAAAGTACTGCTCCAGGTAATACCAATTCTCAATTGAGGTTCTGGGTGCTAGCGAACGTCTAAAATCATGTTTCCCATTATCAACATGCCGTAGCGATTTGTATGGTAAATAGGTTTACGAAGTGCAATGTAAAAGTATGGACGCTCAGCATAGCAGCAACATTGAACAAGAACTTCATATGGATGGGTATCATATCACTGCCTTGTAACTCCCGATCTATAAAATTCTAGTCTTCGAACCTTCCGCCCAGGTAGGCAAAATGCTAATTAAGTTGAGCGAAAATCCACAGCCGCAGCAAAATAGTTATATCATCGAACCAAAAAAACCACCAACCTCAACGCGACTATATTCTCAACTTCAGTCCAGTACTCTGCATTCTTCTCGCTTGCCAAATACCTGTCTCCCCCTCATAATGTCACACGCACGGGTGGAAGAAGTGTCGGACTCTGATCCAGACGACATGGACCCGTCAGACTTTGATCCAGCCAAAGACTCGATCATATATCACAAAGACATAGAGACCCCGCCGTCCAACAGCATACCTCACCGTCCTGCCGCCCGGCCTACCACCGCCTCTCCCTCTCCGCCGCTCTTCCCGAGCTTGCCGCAGGTGCACCGCCCCTCCGTCGCCCAGGGTCGCGATATCCCACGCTCATATCAGTGCCTATATCCCGTCTATTTTGACAAGTCAAGAACCCGCGCAGAAGGGAGGAGAGTGAGCCGCAAACTAGCCGTAGACAGCCCGCTAGCCAAGGACATCCTAGATGCTACACAGCTGCTTGGGTTGACCGTTGGTTTTGAACCTGATAAACTGCACCCTAAGGACTGGTCGAATCCTGGGCGAGTGCGTGTGATGCTTAAAGATGAGGATAGGCGGCCTGCCAGTTCCAGTATAAAAAATAGTACGTCTTCATATCTTTGCTTCAATACTACGATACCAACTAACCACTGGTATAGAACACCTGCTATACACACACGTTGCACAATATTTGCAAGCCCATCCGACCACGGAACAGACTCCCTTCCGGCTGCGGCTACACGGCATGCCTACACCGGACAAGCCCCCAGGACCACCCGCCACGCCACGGGGATGGAAAATCAGCAACATCCTGCCCTTGCACTCGCCTGCGTTGACTGGCGGCGGGGTAAGCGATAACCCGTTCAAGGAGGCCATGAAGGAGATGCAGGCACAGCAGGGCCTGCCTGGAATGCCCGGCATGTCTGCGCCAGCCAGTACGGCCCCAGAGCCCAAGAAGAAGAAGGATAAGAAGAAGGGAAAGGCCTAGGATGGACTCCTTCAAACTGGTTCGACCAAACTTCTCTTCACTCCGTTAGCAACCGTTGCGAGGACCAGAGCCTCCTCTTATGACTATATATAAAAGAAAGAACAAAGAGGAAAACTGCCTCTCAGTGTCAGCTACGTAGTGCAATTTCTGAGACAGCCTCGCTGCGCATACACAGAGTATAGTATATCCTATCATAGTCATCTTGTAACAAATCCTCTCGCCTCTCTTCAATTATTAATTAAGACGCATCTCGAAGCCCACAAGTGTGGAGTTGACGCGCCTAATTTCGGCGCCGCGAGGCGATAAGCGCGCTACTCCCCTCGTGAACGTTTTTTTCTATCTTCAACTTCTCAACTTCCACTTTTCTTCCCATCTCTATTCGCCTTTCCCCCCCATCTTATATAACTACTCATGTCGTGACCGTTGGATGCCTCTATTCCATCGTTCTCTTCATGTCAATGAGTCTGTGGGACGAGAACCCGCCGCCTCTTGCTGGGGGCGATAGCCTCCCCCAGCGCCGGCCCGTCGCCGAACTGCATAGAGACAACGGTCACTCGGACGGTGAGCGTCGCAATTATGCAGCAGCGGCTCCTCCGGGACCGCCCGTCGGCAAGACTCCTCCTCGGCGTAAGAGCCATGGCTTTGGGGGAAAGCAGATCACCCGGACCAGGGTGAGCTACTCGTGCCATACCTGTCGGCGGCGCAAGGTCAAGTGTGATAAGGTCAGTTTACCCCCCCTAAAGCACACCTTCTATCATCTATCAATAGAGAACTCCGGCTTATCATGGTGGATTACTACTACAGGTCCATCCGGTCTGTGGGAATTGCGTTAAGACCGGCACCGAATGTATGTATGACAGCCTGGCGGCCGCTGCCCAACGAAACCGCCCCGAAGACAACCACCATCGAGTGAAACGCAAAAGAGATGTATCGAAACCAGCTGGAAAGGATGAAGCGGATCTGTCTACTCCGCAGGAGAGTCTTCGTGAGCTACTCAACTACCAGGCGCGCCTTCGAGAGCAGAAATCTGGCTCTGACGAGATCGCCACCCGCCTGGATCGTCTTACCTCCATGATTGAACGGCTTAGCCGTACAGGCGATGCACACGCTATCGACAGTAATACAACTGGAGGTGGAGATGGCAGCTCGAATGCAGCTGGAAGGCAAGGGTTTGGTGATGGTGGCCACAGACGTACCGGTAATAAATCGGTCTCGACTTCTGGCTCCGTTTCGCGGCAATCCAGCCCCAGGCGTAATTCTGACGATGCCAGCAACGAAGATTTCCCGATCCCAACAGGCTTATCTACAGATCTAGTTGACCCTGTCGGCACATTGAACCTGGGTCACTTGAGTCTGGAGGATGGGGGCAGGTCTCGATACGTTGGGACCACCTACTGGGCGTACATTTCAGACGAGATCAACGAACTAAACCAACTGCTCCGGAACCAGAATCGCTCCCAACCTCCAACGGTGCCTCAACCGGCACTCTCTGACGATGGGAATGACACCTTGATATCCCCAGTCCAGCAGGCAGATGACTCCGACGCCCAGGTCCAAAAGTGGCTGGCCACCCATGATAACAACATGCATGAGTCCATTCTCTATCCAAAGGGCGGCACGCCTACCTCAAACTTGAAGCCTATAGTAGCAGAGATGCTCAATCACGTACCAACAAGGCATCAAAGCAACATCTTGTACAAAGCTTTCATGTCTGGAGTCCAAGCTATCAGCCCTGTCCTCCATCCTCCAAACGTTCTCAGATCCTATGAGACATTCTGGAACTGGTATACCTTGTACAGACAGCCTGGGGAACCATACTCTAACCCTTCGTTTATCCCCCTGCTCTACGCCATTTGGTACGGTGGCTCGGTGACTGTCTCCCTAAAGACCATACATGCCGAATTCAACATTGAATCAAGGTCCGCCTTGACTGAACCTTTTCACGACGAGGTCACGCGATGGCTAAAGGCTATTTCGTTCCCTCGAAGCCCGTCACTCAACGGCTTAGCCGCCTTCCTACTTGTCCAAACCATTCTATCCAAAGAGGAGGAACCTTTGACCAGTAGCCTCTTCATCAGTCTCGCCCTTCGCGTGGCCCAAACTATGGGCTTACACCGGGACCCGGCCCAGTTTGGAATATCGCACTGCGAAGCCGAAATGCGTAGACGGATGTGGTGGCATATCGTACACATGGACGGCGTAGTTGCCATGTCGAGCGGCCTTCCACCTCTTGTTAGTGACGAAAATTATTGGGATGTCCGTCTTACTAGCGAAGTAAAAGACACGCTCCTCACTTCTCCAGAAGCAGAAGTATATGAACGGATGGTAGATGAAGGCTACAGGCGCCCCGATAAGCCGGATGATCCCACCATCTGTGGAAACTCGATGGTTAACGTGTACTACATTTCGGCCAAAGGAAAATATATCATGGCCCGTTAGTATTTTCTTCAGTCATCTTAGTTTGCTCCTAGAATGCGTACTCATTAACGCTTTTTAGGTGCCATTCGGAAGATCTTAAAAATTCAACTGGGAACCAGACCTGTCACCAGAAAAGATATGGAGGACCTGAAATCGGTCCTTGTCGACCTCCAATTTAAACTACACGCGCTTGTTGATCGAATTGCGAACCCCAAGCATCCAACGGCCGATGCCGATGGAACTCGCTGCATCAAGCCAGATCTTCTAAATGGGGGCCCTGGTTGTGGCGAGCAATATCATACCCCAGTACTAACTGCGTTCCATAAATGGGCAAAAATACTACTCTCATTGTTCGTACACAAGGTACGTAAATGAACTGCTTTCCAATATCTTCTTCTACCAGCGTTACTGACAGAGAAGATAGGCCTTTTGTGTAGCATATCAACCATTCCTGAAGAATGCAAAAAGCAAAATTTGGCCAGCTGCAAGGCAATGGTACGTGATTCCTATCTTTGTTGATCTTGTGCAGTCTTAATAATAATATAGTGCATTACGCCATTGTCATGGCTTCATGGAGAAGTTTATCCTTCTTGCAACAGATCCTGATTTTCAGCCATTTCAATGGAGTTGGCCTGGGTGAGCAGACTATGTCCCTACTGTTAAACAACGCCAACTAATATATCTTAGCAACCATCAACCTATGCATGCAACGATGTATGTACCACTACACCCACATTTATACCTCTATACTAACAAACCTGTAGGATAATGCTTATTGACCTTTATGAACGCCCTACAAGCTCGGAAGCACCCAAGTCCCGTGCCTTCATTGATAAGATCTTCTCCCTATCTGGACCGGATGGTGGAGTTGTCGGAGGGGAAGATGGAGTGACTACTTCAAGACCACTCAATGATGGCGGGCGTGAAGCCTGGGATATGATGCGACGGCTTCGCGAGAAGGCATGGCTAAAGGCCGGACTTGACCCTCAATTACTATGGACTGAACAAGCCCAGATGCAAGCTGGTGTTGCACCTGTGAGAAGCCCGTCTATATCGACCACTTCTACCCGGAATCACGAACGAAGCCTCAAGGACCAGAGTGCCTCTCCCACGACCAACTTTGCAGATAGCTATTACGCAATGATCAAGAATTCATATGACGATCACACGCATGTCCGACAGGCATCAGTGGAGTTAAGCCGTGCGCGGGACAAGAAATCTATCACTTTTACAACACTGCCCCAGCAGCAACAAATTCCCAGCCCTACGTGCACAGTGCCTATTGTAGGTAATAACGCAGCCTCACGGTCGTCTTCCAACGCATTCCTTTGGCCCTCCCAACCGGTATACCAAAACCCAGCACCGCCACTCAGTCAAGTTCCGTCTCTTAGTCAAGGCGACACCCGCGGATACCTTAATCCCAACTCAGCGAAATATGTTGCCCTGGCTGGCGACCGAGCTAATATGGCGCCAATTGGGATCAAGACGGAAAGCTCTCAGCCATCTATGGCCGACATTCCAGTACAAGCGATACCACAGCCGCGCTCCCAGCCACCACCACAGCAGCCACAGCCGCAACAACCTCAACCTGGCGCATTTGAGCCCAATGTGAACTTTGATTGGGACCAGTGGGACGCTGTGTTTGGACAATATCTTCCAATTATTGATGGGTATATGGATCTAGACAATAACGATCATCAACCCAGCCCTAGTGACCTCTCGCTATCATCCGCACTCCAAGTCCCTGATGGTGAAATGAGTATAGTTGATCGGCAGATCGGGGCTCCAAACAACTCAAGAAACTGGGCTGATTTCGGATAAACCAACTTTGCCCAATATCAACTTAAATCGACTATCGCTATGCAGGTTGGGCGAAATCTATGATGGTTCGTATCCTGTTATCCAACAGAGGACGTCGAAACTCACTGCGGTCGAGCCGAGCGGATAGTGAAGATATGGCTCTGCTCAACAGGATTAATACGGCGCCGCTAAAGGGCGATGCGTTAGACCTCGCTCCAGCATTTCCGGATTTCAACATCCGCTGACCATCAATTGTCACGACATGGCTGAAGAAAGTCACTTTACAGGTGTTAATAACCTGGGATGGAGGGCGACAAGGCTTACTTTTGGTATATACTAAGACCGCCGTGGACTTCTAAGAAGACTTTGACTTTATTATCTAGAACTAGTACAGGATCAATTAACACGATACTTACTAGGTTACCTTAGTAGTCATTTTAACAGTTAGCCTGGAATGGTCGTTCATGTTGCCTCTTGGCGTATAGGTATAGGTTGCGCCTCAATGGCTAATATCAACTGTCTCTATGCCATAAATCATTTGGTGATGGTTTTCTAGCTCTCTTGGTGGAGGCAACTTTACTGCGTTCTACAACTCAAGGACATCTAAGATTCACTTAACTACGAGCCTACTAGAAACGAACAATAATACGAAGCATATGAGGAGAATGCATCTAGATTAACCGAGAGCTTGGCTAAGTCGGTTTTCATTGAGTCATCATGTACAGCACTTTGCTGCAAACTCATAGCTGCTCGTATTAATCCAACTGTCAACTATCTCATCATACAACAATATTCTCACTATGGAAAGAGGAAAACCCAGCGCTGTACTCCATCGCAACTTGAAACTTGTACCGCAAAAGGTGATAGGTGGCAAGGGATGCTATGTTATCCTCGAAGGTGGCCAGAGGCTGCTCGACTCCACGGGAGGTGCTGCCGTTTGCTGCCTAGGACATGGGAATGAGAAGGTCAAGGAGGCGATGAAGAAGCAGATGGACGAGATATCCTATACGCATTCTCTTTTCTTCAGCACCAGTGCCTTTGAGGACCTCGCCACCTTTCTCGCCAAATCCACGGGAGGAAGGCTGCCAAAGGTGTTTATCGCGAACTCTGGCTCTGAAGCAATGGAAGCAGCGATAAAGCTCGCTCGACAGTATTTCCTAGAGCTCCCAGTCCCTGAAATACAGAGGACGAGATTTATTGCCCGCAAGCATTCTTTTCATGGGGTCTCTCTCGGCTCTCTGTCAATGGGTGGCCATGTCTTCCGCCGAGAGCTGTTTGAGCCTATGCTGTTAGGGAATGTCTCGCATGTCTCACCATGTAATACATATCGCGGGAAGGCGGACGGAGAGTCAGATGAAGAGTATGTTACCAGGCTAGCTGCAGAGCTGGACGCTGAATTCAACAGAGTCGGCGCCAGCTCTGTATGTGCTTTTGTTGCTGAACCGGTCGTAGGTGCAGTAAGTATCAAGGGATCCTCGACACTTTCCCCTCTCCAACAATAAGGTAGAATTCTGATGTCGAACAGGCTCTGGGCTGCGTTCCAGCTGTTGAGGGATACTTTCGAGCTGTCAAGCAGATATGTGACAAGTATGGGGCCCTTCTGATCCTGGATGAAGTTATGTCTGGGATGGGTCGATGCGGGACGCTTCACGCCTGGGAACAAGAGGGCGTTGTCCCCGATATCCAAACAGTTGGAAAAGGCCTTGCGGGAGGCTATGCTGCCGTCTCAGGGGTCCTTATTGGGAACAGGGTAGTTGACGTCTTAGACAAAGGTACTGGCGCTTTTCGTCATGGCCAGACATATCAGGGCCACCCGGTTGGGTGCGCGGCAGCCCTCGCTGTCCAGAAGATAATCCGAGAAGAAAAGCTCCTGGAAAGTGTAAAAGAGAGAGGCATCTTGCTTGAAGGTCGGTTAAGGGAGTATCTGGAAGACCATCCGAATGTAGGAAATATCAGGGGCAAGGGCTTGTTCTGGGGAGTAAGTCGACTCCCATTGATTTCGAATACTAGGGAGCCAAATAAACACTGACAGCCGTCGGGGTAGATCGAATTTGTCAAGGATAAAGCAACCAAGGAGCCATTTGACCCAAAACTCGCGGTCGGTATGATGGTCCAGCAGCTTGCCTTGAGTCCAAAGTACAGCTTTTCGATCTATGGAGGTGCCGGTACAAAGGACGGGATAAGTGGTGACCACGCCCTGCTTGCACCGCCGTACAACTGCACCACAGAGGAGATTGAAGAGATTGCAAGGCTCACAGCGGCCGTGGTCGAGGAAGTATTCGCTGGTTTAACTAGTTAGTTATCCTTGGATCATCACTCTGATGGATTGAAGCTTGAGAAGGGAGTGGTAATCAAATTTGAATGAAATTTTTATTCATATATGCCTGTTTTGCAGTCTCCTAGATTTCAAAATAAAAGAAGGGCAAGCGGCATAATAGTTGAAATGCAATTGCGCCTGTGAACAACAAAGCTTTCCCTTGATAAAAGAACAGAATGCTAGTGTAAAAGAGGAAATGATTACTTGAGGTTGAAAAAGTGTTGAAGACGAAGACGGGCAGTCCAAGCGGGACATTAACACGGAATTTAATGGAGAAGCGGAAGAAGAAAAGGAGTAAGATTAAAGGTCGTAAGGGCCGAGTTGGCCTGGGTGATGCATGGGGGAGAGAATAAAACAGGATCGAAGGATTTATGATGGTGTATGGTGGTAATCATAGTGAAATAGAGCCTCCCACAAGTAGATGCCTCTTTAGCAACACCTTAGCGTCTTGATTGGCTCTGCCAAATATTCCATGCTGCATCCGAGGGATATGATTAGCGAACTGTGCGGAGGGCTTAGGTGAATGTAGTTCAGGAGACAGCGGTATCCTCCTTTGCATCCTTTGAATAGGCTTTTTGTAGATGCTTCAGGCTCCTGCCATCCACTTCTAGCGTGAAGAGTATATCTCGAATTTGGATTCCAGCTCCATTCTCCTTGTCCTCTCGCCAATCGCCGAACTGCCTGCGAATACCCTTCACCCCGACTGCCGTAGAACCTGGCCTTCCGGTGACTCCTGAGGCTGATCCAGCAGCTGTCACTGTGTTAAGTCGAGAAGGGGTCGAGAACCCGCTTCTACTAGCCGCCGGCTGTGAAGACTTTAACCAGCTGTAGCCTCCTTTCTTACCGAACCTGGAAGAGAGGCTATTGGTCTGCATGCGAGCAGTTTCGATTGCATGCTGGTGTTGTACTGCGCCAGTAGCTTTGACGTCAATCTTTTTGATATCTTTCTTGGATATCTTCTTATCAATATCCGGAGCACGTTCGCTCTGAAGGCCATTTGGTGTAGCTGCCCCCGGTGTGGGCAGCCGGCCATCGTTACTAAGAATGGCATCCGCATTGCGTTTCGCACGTTTCGTAGCCCGACGTTCTTCGTGTGATTCGTCCCTATCAATCAGTCGACGGCTTTTCAATGTTAAAGCATTTGGTGTAGTTCTCTTCGCTGTTGTGGCAGCATTGTTAACCGTGTTTTCAGCCGTGGAGGGTTGGTCAGGTTCTAACCAATATTAGTTCCTGAAAGCACAAGAGTACAGGCATTCAATAAGACTTACTTATCACAGCAGCATTGTCTCCAGGTTGCTCTGGCGTGGAGGCCAAATCGGCCCATTCCAGTGATACAGCACCGTGGGAATTCACTCGCCGGTTTCTCGAGAGTGTGACAGAGTGATCGATTACGGATCTAAGTCGTTCTTCCGAAGCCAGGGAGAGCAATGAAATGATGTCACCCAGCGCGGACTCTGGGTTAAGAATGGTCTGGTCTCTTCGGATGACGGACGAGCCATCCGGGCCAGTGACTTCGACTGGTCCGGTTGGGCGCCCGGGAAGGGGTCTGAAGACGCCGCTCATGGGCATCCTAACTCCGTGTTCCAGAGCGCGTTTCTCGAGCTTCTTCTCCATCACAGCCGTGTGTAAAAAGGCGGCCTGGAGATGGTACTGCTCTCTCCTGCTGGCAGCGGTATCTTGGCGTAGTTTCTCATCCTGGGCCAGTTCTTCCGGTGATTTGGCAGGCGGAACCACGGTTGGTGCCTGCTGGGAATAAGCTGCGGGCTGAAGGACGGGCTGTTTGGGTGTCTGTTCGGAAAAGCTGTTTGCCGGGGTCACGGTCCCCACAGTTGGTAGGGAATTGAACGAGTTGGAGAAACTAGATTGTGGTCGGGGTGGTTGCGAGGGATGTGAGATGGCGTGAGGTTGCGCTTGCTGGGCGGTCTGTGCCTGGTTTGTCGGCTTTCCGTACCCGCTGGTCAAGAAGGCTTCCTCCTCTTTTACGTCTATACCGGATGAGGCGAGCACGTCGGTAAGCTCAGCTGTATCCGTGGCCTTCTCTACCGGGCGTGAAGGGGGCCCCATCGAGCCCGGTGGCGGGGGCGCATTCGGTGTCTGTTTTGCCATACCGTTCACAGAGCTCCCGTTCACAGACAGCTGCACTGGCGCGAAGTGAGGAGAGTTGTACGGCTGGGATGACTGCGGCAGAGGCGAGAGACGCTGTCTTTTGGGCGGAGGGGGAGCGTTGCTACCTGGCATCGAAGCTGCCTGCTGGGCACCAGGGGAGGGACTGGACGCAGGGGGAGAAAAGGTGCGAGGAGGGAGCTGGTGAGACTGAGTCTGCGCCATCGTGGACCAGGACGGAGTGAGAGAGGACAGCCTCGTTGGTGTTCCTTTTATTGTCCTCTTATATTGTTGATCTCTTTATTGTAACTCGCCCGTTGGTGAATATCAACCCGGGTGAATGCAGCGCAAGATGGAGGAGTTCTCCCCCGGGAGCCAGCTTTCATCTCACTTCAGACCATCTGGGGGCATGAAACGGCCAGCGCAATATGAAGAGCTATCAAGAGATATCCGGCAAACGCAGACAAGGCGCGCGATCTTTTCCCTTCAGCTTGTTTTCTTCTTCTTCTTCTTCTTCTTCTTCTTCTTCTTCGTCTCTTTTTTGATGTCATTTTTCGCGTCTTTTTTTTTTCCTTGCAAGAACAAAAAGAGAAGTCACGTGGACATTTACTTACATAATCAATATGTTCGCTTTTTCAACTTTCGACAAGAAACAAATTGAGATATAAACAGGATCTCAGCCGACGACGAGGACTTGAGCTTCGTTGGAGCCTGACGAGTGTCGGTGTATGCTGCAGATCGGGGCCAGACGTCGATACAGGAAGACATTAACGAACTAAAGTAGGAAAAGGAGGATGGCTTCGAAACGAAAGGGCTCGTTCTCAGCAAACGCGGACGAGCAGCACATAGATCCCTCTGATGAGCTTCTATTTCACTGTCTGGGAGGCGGCAACGAAGTCGGGAGGTCCTGTCATATCATTCAATACAAGGGGAAGACGGTTATGGTGCGTTTTTTTTCTTTTCTTTTATTTTTTTTCGAATCCCCTTCGTCCCCATCACTGTGTCGAAAGCACTCAAGCTAATTGTAGATGGTCGACAGCTTGATGCCGGGATGCACCCAGCCAAAGATGGCTTTGCCGCGCTGCCTTTCTTCGATGACTTCGACCTGAGTACTGTTGATATCCTCCTTATAAGCCAGTACGTTTTGCTCCCCATCCTTATGCTTCCAGGGATAACGGAATCGTCCTTCCCTTTTGGCTGTCTTGAGCAGAAGGATTTTACGCCCCATATATACATATATATTACATATACATATACTGCACGGCCTTTGTCACCATCTTCAAACATGTACTATGAGATATTCAATGCAAATTCAAGTTTTTATTCCCACGGAAGTTGGAGCTCCCCCTCGTATCCCTGTGTATTCATCTCTCCCATAGCTTGTTCCGGCCAAATCATTCCATCGGGCACACTTTTTTTTTTTTTGTTTGGATGCTGTCCTCTTGTACAATTGCAAACAGATAGCTAATTAATGGGAAATTCACCCATTGCTCATCTAGTTTCCATTTGGATCATTCGGGTTCCCTACCATATGTCCTCAGCAAAACGAACTTCAAAGGCCGAGTTTTCATGACCCATGCCACCAAGGCCATTTACAAATGGCTGATCCAGGATAATGTCCGTGTCAGTAATACATCTTCCTCCTCTGATCAACGAACAAGCCTCTATACGGAGCATGACCATCTCTCGACTCTCCCCATAATTGAAACTATTGATTTCAATACCACCCACACGATCAACAGCATTCGAATCACTCCATTTCCGGCCGGCCATGTGCTCGGTGCTGCGATGTTTCTTATTTCCATCGCGGGACTTAACATCCTGTTCACTGGTGACTACTCCAGAGAAGAGGATCGCCACTTGATATCTGCAGAAGTCCCCAAGGGCGTCAAAATAGACGTCATGATAACAGAGTCTACTTTTGGTATATCATCAAATCCACCTCGACTAGAGCGTGAAGCGGCCCTCATAAAATCGGTCACTAGCATTATAAATCGAGGAGGAAGGGTCCTTATGCCCGTCTTTGCGCTCGGTCGAGCACAGGAGCTGCTCCTGATCCTGGATGAATACTGGAGCCGGCACCCTGAACTACAGAAAGTGCCAATTTACTATATCGGAAATATGGCTCGTCGATGTATGGTTGTATACCAAACATACATTGGGGCGATGAATGAGAACATAAAGCGGCTCTTCCGCCAGCGCATGGCTGAAGCTGAAGCCAGAGGCGATAAGAGCGTTACTGCCGGGCCCTGGGACTTCCGTTTCGTGCGGAGTCTAAGGAACTTGGACCGCTTCGAGGATGTGGGAGGGTGCGTCATGCTTGCATCTCCTGGTATGCTCCAAACAGGAACTAGCAGAGAACTGTTGGAGCGCTGGGCGCCAAACGAACGGAACGGTGTCATTATGACGGGTTACAGCGTCGAGGGTACGATGGGGAAACAGATAATCAACGAGCCCGAGCAGATCCCGGCTGTTATGAGTGCTAAAAATGCCGCCGGCCCTAGTGATGACCAAAAGATCATGATACAACGAAGATGCACAGTCGATGAAATCAGTTTTGCAGCTCACGTTGATGGTGTTGAAAACAGGGAATTCATTGAATCTGTTGCTGCTCCTGTTGTGGTGAGTTGACATCGATCCTATCAGGTACGCTCCTTTGGCTAATGTTGCAAACTAGATTCTTGTTCATGGAGAAAAACATCAGATGATGAGGTTGAAATCAAAGCTGTTGAGCTTGAATGTGGACAAGGAAGTCAAAGTCAAAGTCTACACTCCTGCCAACTGTGACGAGGTTCGCATCCCATTTATGGTTGACAAAGTTGCTAGAGTCGTCGGCCGATTAGCGGAGACGTCACCCCCAATGGGACAGGACGACTCTCGGTTAATGGACGGCGTTCTTGTTCAAAATGGCTTCAAGTTATCGATGATGGCATCTGATGACCTTAGGGAATATGCTGGGCTTACCACAACAATGGTTACGTGCAAACAGTACATTACCCTCAGTACGGCGAGCATTGATCTCATCCGTTGGGCACTTGAAAGTACTTTTGGCCTGATCGAAGAGATCGACCCGCCTTCGACTGAGGACACTAAAAACTCCAATGGAACCTCAAGCAAGTCTCAGAATGACTCGATTATGAAAAATGGGGAAGAAGAAGCAGACGAGGAGATACCGTCCTGCATATTAACCACATATCTGATAATGGGCTGCGTCTTTGTGAGATATAACCCACAACGTCGCGAGGTTGAAGTAGAGTGGGAAGGTAATATGATGAACGATGGAGTTGCTGACGCTGTGATGGCGGTACTGCTCACTGTAGAGAGCAGCCCGGCAGCTGTTAAACGTAAGGCCCCCCCCTTCTTTTTGGGTCTACAACCCTTGTACCATTTGCTTAAAGAAGTACGATTTAACTCGAGTTTGTGAATCCAGGTTCAAGTAAGAATAAGCATTGCCATAGCCATGAGCCGCTCCCGAACAACCCCCATTCCCACCTGACCCCCGAAGAGCGTTTTATGCGCTTATGCATGATCCTTGAAGCACAGTTTGGCTCCGAAATCGCTCCAATTGAACGTCCGAAAGTGAAACGCGGTAGAGGCCCCAACGCGGGTTCCCCATCCAATGAAGACGCTGGCAAGGCTGATACGCCTGAGCTGGAAGGATCGGAAGATGAGGAGGAGCTCCAGGAAATGGAAGAGCTGGAGTTGGGTCGATTACATTCCCTCGGGATACCAGTGCCAGGGGTTGAGATCAAGGTCGACAACCATATCGCCCGGGTGTGGCTCGAAACACTAGAAGTCGAATGTTCCTACCCGGTCTTGAGGGACCGTGTTAGGGTTGTGGTCGAGAGAGCAGTGGAAACTGTTGCTGACATGTGGAATACGAAAGCTGGGAGCGCGATGCCAGCAAAGACCATCCCCAACGGGTCTACCACGATTAAGACGGAGCAAGTTGTCTAGACTAGCCAAGTTGCTTTTCTTCTGCCTGCTACCGGTAAAGAGTCACGGAGTCTTGGGGCGGAAAGTTAGTCTATTTTCACTGTACAATATGGTCGGCCACGCTCAAAAACGCCCTGTTCAGCCATCATCCAAGGCTGGCCCTGCTGCTTCTACATTAAATAACGTTAAATTTCTCCTTAGACTTTGATAATGGATTAGTAATTAAATCTGATAGCCATCACGTGTTATACGGATAAAATAACTTCCGGTACGAAATCCTGTTCTCCTATTGGCTAGCTTTAGTAGTGACTCCCGACTATTTCGGCAAGTTTCTTAACGCCTACTATGTAGATTATTAATTCTCAGCTATTAACTCGGCTGCCACGATGGCGCTTTGCAATACGAAGTACAGACGTTATACCAGGTAGCGTGTACCATGTACATACATAGTATGGACAGAACAAGCTTCCCTACAAAGAGAAAATACCTGATAGGCTGTGACACGTCAGATTGGCAACCGGATGCCATCACCACCAGCCCCGGAGCGAAGATGGTTGGCTGGCAGCTCGCTGATCGTCAGGTCCTCTGGTTACCGCTGGTCAGCTAGTTTTCAGGCCAGACAAGATGAAAATCCTGCAGAAAAGAATAATGATGGCGGATAATATTCATTTGCCTAACCGAATGTTCATCATACATGCTTATACGTGTTATTGAGCCCCAAGGCCGAGGACGATTCTGGAAGAATCAGAGCATTTGTCGCCATATTCAACAGTATTCATTCCTCTTTCAGCTTTCCTTTTATCCTGACATGCCCTCTGAGAGCAATCAAACGACACCGTTGTTGTCTGTCAGACCACGACAACATAAGAATACCCCGTGTTACAACTGGCTATGTAAACCCGCCGGCTTCGTTTTATGGGTTGTGTTGGCCGCTCTTGTTGTTATACTACTTGCCGGCAGGGATTCGCGCTCATTAACGTCATGTCTAGCAGATGCAGATATTCCACATGTAGTGAGAGGCTCGAGGGACTGGGCTCGAAGAATATCTCCCTGGAATCTGCGAGTGACGTATACGCCCGCGGCTGTTGTGATTCCGTGGTCTGTGGATCAGATTCAGGCTACCGTTTCTTGCGGGCTCAAAAACAATCTGCGCATAAGCGCTAAAGGCGGAGGCCACAGTTCTGGATCATATGGGTTCGGGGGCGAAGATGGACATCTGGTTATTGACTTCGAGCAGCTGAATCAGGTTACCCTCCATGACAACCACACCGCCATCATCCAACCTGGGGCTCGACTAGGCCACGTCTCTGTGGAATTGTATAACCAAGGGCGAAGAGCAATTCCCCATGGAACCTGCCCTGGGTATGTTGTTCTCCTCTTTTACTATTCCTTTGTTCCCTTTTTCTTAAAAGTAGTCTAAAGAATTCCCGGTTGGCTTAAAGACGTGTACCTAACGGTTAAAAGTGTCGGTATTGCTGGACACGTCTTGCACGGTGGTTACGGAAGAGCCTCTCGCACTCAGGGCCTTACCCTAGACTGGTTGAAAGGCTCCAGAGTTATTCTAGCCAACGGATCCATAGTGCATTGTTCTGCTACTGAAAATTCAGATCTCTTCTGGGGGATACGAGGCGCTGGCTCATCATTCGGCATTGTAACCGAGTTCGAGTTCAACACATTTGAATTACCAGACCATGTCGTTGTATTCGCCATCGAGCTTCCCTGGAATGAAAGAGCGGTGGCTGAATCCCTTAAAACAGTGCAGCGCCTTGCAATGACGGCTCGGGAAGAGCTCAACCTAGCTTTTGCGGTGACTGCATACAGTCAAACCATCCGGGGGCTTTACTTTGGTAATGAGCAGGGGCTTCTCCAAGCTTTACAGCCTCTCTTAATCAGTCTCAAAACGAGACCATCGCTTATCAAGACTGTAGGATGGCTTGAGGGACTCGAGAACTTCGCAGACGGTGAACCCTTGGACCAAACATATCCATACAATGCGGTATGTTGGTACAAAGGAGATATCCTCTCGTGCTAAGAATTCAATATACTAACTAATTTACAGCACACAACGACCTATGCTAGCAGCCTTGTCACTCCATCTCTCACAAATGAGCAAATCGACTCATTAGTATCAACCTTATTCACCAACATTAATGACGCCGATGCACGTCACTCCTGGGATATCCTCTTTGAGTTGCATGGTGGCCCGAAGTCGGCTGTCTCCCGAGCCGGTACATCCGCAACATCCTATGCTCACCGTAACAAGTTGCTGCTCTGGCAACTCAACGACTTTGGAGAGAATGGCAAATTGCCCCGGGAGAGTTTTGCTTTGCTGAAGCAGATCATGGACAGCGTGACACAATCCATGGTAGAGGGAGATTGGGGCATGTATGCCAATTCTATAGACACCCAACTGGACAGTGAAACGGCGCAGAGTCTGTACTGGGGAGAGAACCTACCACGACTGAGGGACATCAAAGCGAGATTTGATCCAGATAATGTGTTTTGGAACCCTCAAGGCATTTCTCCCTCATTCTAGACTCAGCCAGATGGGGCTCAGTATGGCCGGGAGGACACCAATCATTGAAACGGCCTGCAAGAGCAGGCTGAGAAAAATATGATATGAACGCACATGGGCTTTCTACAGTCAATATGGCCCATACTACAAGATTTGTTTTATCCTGCAGTTGGTTAGTATCCCATCCCGGGTTCGGATAATTGCCTCTTTTTACCAAATAATCCTACATGGAATCGATGAGTCTATAGGCTTGAAATATACACACCGTTGTCACACGTTCTTGATCATGGTTACCGACTTTATATACTCATACCCTGCATCTCTTTTATTCCCGCCAATGGTATAGCACGCAGAGTGGAGCTACTCTAGTTAATGGGGCAAAATCGCGCGAATGAGTGACACTCAGGAACAGCGCTAAGATTGGTTCCGAATGCACTTTTCTCCCCCACAATACACACGCGCATCAATTAATTCCAACAATCACACTCTAAGCAAACCTGTTGGTTTCCGGTAATAGATATCGGATTACCAACGCGAATGCACTCGATATATCCTCAAATCGGATCCGGAGATATTATCTTATTTTAGCTTCCTCTTATTCCTTTTGCTAGTCGCGCTTGGTCTGGCGCCTCACCTAACGATACCTGGCGAATGCATGATCTGCGTTCTTCATTGTGAACTTGAATACTCCGTATGCCTCCAACCTTTGCGGTCAACACGGCGAATGCTATATCCTTCTTGCGCTCAACTGGGAAGCCAACAGGATGCAAATGATACCTTATGAGTTATGGCATGCTCCGAAATGGTCTACACCGTAGATTCAACCGGCAAAGTCGGTTGAATCTACGGATGGACTGGAATATATAAGATGCAGTAACTTCTCGGATTTACCATTTTGATAGATCAGTTCGACTATCAGCATCAAATCCTCTCGATAATAAACTGAAACTCTTGCAATTCCAGTGTGCCAAATCCCACCATGGCCATCAAGATATCTCATGCAATCTGCCTCCTCGCAGTGTCTGGTGTTGTATCAGGCCTTACCACAGGAGTGGAAAACGACTCGTGAGAATACTCCTCCTTTCTTCAATCGTTCCTCTCTTACGCTTCCCGTTGTCCTAACGCTGGAGAATGATTAGACAGGGAAAAGGAACTATCTACTATCAGTTTGGGGCGACAGGCTCCTGCGGCGTGGCGCATTCAGATGGCGACTATATCGTTGCTCTGGGCAAATATCATATGAAAGGCGCCGGAAGTCCCAACTGTGGCAGACACATCACTGCTAAGAACACCAGCAATGGGAAGACCATCACCGTCACTGTGGCCGATACCTGTGAAGGCTGCGGACCTAACGATGTCGACTTTGCCCTGGGACCCTGGCAGGCGTTGACTAACAACGCGGCCCCCGGATTTTTTCCTGTGTCCTGGTAAGTATTGACTGAGATTGCTACTCTGAATATTGGCCTGAGTATCCTGCTAATAGCTCACTCCCGGCTAGGCACTGGTCTTAGAACATGTAACCAGCTGGTGATATCTTGCTAGTCTGTGGATGGATGATGGGAGGACTTCAAAAGTCTTTCGGTTGTCTAACCGTGGGCTCACTTTTGGTTATCTCCACTTCCTTCTGGTCTCACCAATTACTTTCAATCTTATGATGTCAGTCTGAATTCATTGGGGTATATGGAATATGATACAAACATTTTCAACTGGTATATTTCTCGTGTCATTATATATTATTCAACATATCCCCCTTCCCGTAGACTGAGCACTATGGCGTACCCTTAGCATGGTTATTCAAGGGGACATGCAGTTGAGAAATATCAGCAGAACGGAAGAAGACAATGGCATTGACGATGGCGATGGCATTTCCGTCGACGAGCATGTATATTTTGTGTAATCAAAAGGATTGAAAATTAAGTCATCTTCATTAGTCCCACCGCATACGAGGGCGCCCTCCACCTCAGCCCTCATACCTCTCCCATTTCCCATGCCATCATACCTAGCTAAACGCCAATGGGGTCATATTTCCCGGATCATAAAACAGAGCGCAGTGCCGTAGATGTGCGAACGTTGCTGAGTCATTAAGGAACTGTCTCAAAGCAACAACAGAGGAATGTGAAAATGTGAAAAAAAAATAGTGTCTAGAGTGACATAAAAGTAATAAACAAGAAGACAAAGTTGAGAGGGTGAAAGTTGCCGACATTGCCGGTCAGCACAGCTAGTATGTGATAGCCGGTTATCGCACTCGTTGGCGGGTCAGCCTCCAAAAGAAGAAGAGTTAAGTGCCTGGCGCTTAGAGGGAGTATATGGTATCAACCGACACACAAATTATATGGGTAAATGCGCCGAAGAAAATGTAGTAATAAAAAGAAATAAAAATGGAACCTGATATCATTGGAAGGAAAATGGTGGTCCTAGGCGGCTCGTTGCTGCTGCTCTCGTCGGATCTGCTCGCCGATGCGGACTGCCTCAGTGCCATCGTCAATGATGGTATCTTTGAACCAGGGGTGCTTAAGGGCTTCTTTAGCGGTGATGCGAGCTTTAGGGTCATAGACAAAAATACGGCGGAGCAGGTCGAGAAATTGTTTGTTGAAGGAAGTTGTTGCGGGAATAAACTCCTGTACGCCCTATTAGCATATGTGTATATAGTAGTTATAGGCTGGACTGCTGCAAACTTACATGAAGCTGTTTCATTGCTTTTACATATTTTCTCGACGCCCTAGATGTTTCCTCATTCGGATAGTCGAGTTTTGTACGGTTGAAATACCTGGAAGACATGTTTAGTAATGTGTCCGAGAGGCGCCACAGAAAAATAAAGACGAGATGCCCAACATACTTGGCAGCAGAATTCGCGCTGTGTCCGTTACGACTCTGTAAAACTTGCCTGACGATTCTCGGATCGATTTTGCCGCCACATACGCTCTCCATCATGGCAAGATGCTCGAGATTGTCGTGGGTCTGGAAGAGCGCATCTCCGGTGAAGAACTCGACCAAAATACAACCGATACTCCAAATATCACAGGGGAAGCTCCACCCCAGGTTGAGAATAATCTCGGGGGCACGATAATGCCGAGTGGATACCACCGAAGAGTGATATTCATCATCAAAGGTAGCGGATCCAAAATCTATTAGACGGATCTCGCTGTCGAGTAAAACACGTCGTTGCCGAGCAGTTCTCGAGGTAGTGTGGGATGAGGATGGGATGGTTCGGTTGTATGTAAAGGTCTGGTAAGCATTGCTCACAAGAAGGATATTTTCAGGTTTCAAATCCGTATGTATAAGATTGACATCATGGAGAACTACGTAGAACAAGTCAGTAAAAGCCAGTGTGATTATTGTAAAAAGGGAGGGGGGGGGTGTTAGGTTGGGATGGCTGCTTACATGCAACGCTAGTGAAGAGCTGTCGGGCAAAATTTTGAATCTGACTGCTTGGGAATGGTACGAAGGAGTTTGCTTTTAGGAAATCAAAGACACTCTGGCCCAGTAAGTCGGTGACGATGCAGATATGGTTTCTGAAATCGAAGCAATCCCGAAGGTGGATACACCGGTTTCTGTTAGTCTCGTCGTTGGATGCGAGGGTGGACAAGACCCTGAGTTCAATTCGTGATGCATCGCGATACTTCTGCACAGATCTGATGATCTTCACTGCGCAACGAGTCTTTCTTTGTCTGTCATATGCTTCTACAACTTTGCCGAACGTCCCTTGGCCGAGGAGTCGGATGATTGAATCTGACGAGGCGACATGGTTAGTCCTAATGAAAGACACAAGAGGATTGGGCGGGATGGGGGAGAGACAGCCATACATTTGTCGGTCAAGTTGGTATCGGGATTGACGATATAATGACCATCTTCGTCATCGATCTTCTGATTCTTGTTCGCGTTATACTGTCATGCTGTTAGAATATCCAGCGTGCAAGGGGTTGCGGGAAGAAGGGTTGCTTACGTCTCGGATGACGGGGACGACGACGTCTTTGGCCTTGATAGGCGGCTTTGGAGGCGGTATATAGCTGCTGAACGCATCGCCAACGGCCTCCAGTTCTCTCCGTTTCAATTCATCACGTGCAGCCTTACGTGTCACGACTCGCTTCCGCTTCTGGCCGACGGCGACATCATCGAGATAGGCATTGTTTGCGGGAGCGCTGGCCTGTGAGCCAAGCGAGGTGGGAGCGGTGGTGTGGATGGATGCAGTGCGATCGGTCGACATTGAAGGCGCAGACGAGCCCTCGCCGTATTTCTGGGAAGAGACCGAGTAAGCTGGCCGATCGTAGTAGACGTCAACGCCAGAACTGACGTCGGTTCTCCGTTTCTTGTTTGCCGGCAGAGCAGCAGGAGCAGCACGCTGTGCATTTCTGCCCGTCGATGCCACGGTCAGAGAGCTGCCTGTGGCAAGCACGGGGACAGGACCGTCGTTGGTATCATCGTCGTCGTCAATGACGATTATCTCCTTGGGGACGCCATTCTTATAAAACTCTCCCCAGTCTGGCTGCTTCCGCCGACTCTGAGCAGTCGGGAGGACGGTAGGCACACTGTAGGCGGACATGGACGGCAAGGGAGCAGTTGATTTGGGCGTGGACGCGAGGGAGAGGCCGCTTGTGGTAGGCTGATGGCTGGATGTGTAGTTGTTGAACGAGTTTGCAAGCGCATTGCTGGCCACCGACGCGGTGGGGAAGGACTGGGGGTTCGGCTGGTATGTTTGATGATGGGAATATCCGTAACGTTGGTGGTGTGATGGATGAGTTGCCGTAGCAGTAGAAGGGGTCGACATGGCGAAAGCCCCCAAAAAAACCGGTGCTGCCGGTCACGAAAAAAAGCGGTTGGTATATATATATATAATTTTCTTCGCTATCAGCCCAGGGCTCTCCAGTGAGCAAAAGCAGACGAGAAAACGGGCAAAAACCCTCGTTCCAGGCGTGAAAATGATGATAGATGCTGGAGAGCAGACGTCCTAGCAGCGTCTTTTAAGGCGTGGTTGTTGTTGTTGTTGTTGTGTGTGCGAGGTGCCTGTGACGGCCGAAACGAAGAGACAGCCAAAGGGGCCCGAGAAGGACGCCAGGACAGAAAAGGGCGAATGGAAGGAGTAAAAAAATAAACGACGAAGAGTGGGAGAGTCCGAGAAGAAGATGGAGCCAGAGGGTTTTCTCTACAGGATGAAAGAGATCCTCAGTCTATTCCTCTCTGCAGTCCGTCCCTCTCTCTCTCTCTTTGGTCTCCTGGTCTCTTCAGGGGAGCGCTGGTGTGTGGCGGTGGCAGAGTGGAAAAGTAGGGCCCGGCGAATCCACGGGTCGACCAGACGGTGCTTAGAGGCGGGGGGAAAGACGAAAAGCAGGCATTGCGGACGATGAGCAGAGGGACGTCAGATCGAGCACAAAGAGCAGAAGAAGACACCGTCAGGCTGAGCGTCCATCGTCCGTCTTCGTCGTTTTTTTGTTTTCCTGTCGAAGTTGAAGTTGAAGTTTTCGAAGTTTTTTTTTTTGATGTCGTTAAAAAAAAGGCGGAAAACCCTTTTGGGAAACTGGCAGAAAAAAAAGTCACAAACGTCGACTTTTTCTTCTTCTTCTTTTATTCTACGTTGTTTATGATTGCTGTCATTGTATGTGTCGATGAGTGGATGAGTGGATGTACTGTGAGCGAAGCACTGAAAGCAAGATATCAGGACTGACTGCAGCCACAGGCCATTCCTACGTCGTACGGGCAACTCGACAGCGGTGCCAGACCCACGAAGACACAAGCAGACACAAGCAGACATAAGCAGACACAAGCAGGCCCAGGAAGATCTCAGTCTTAGAGCAGGCATAGCAGGGGACCTGGTTTGATGCTCTATAGCGTCACTGGCCCATCACATGGACCGACAGCGTCACCAGGTGTCGTCCCATCCCTGGCCTTTTTACTCCCAGGGAGACCGTTTTATGTGTCTCGTAGTTCTCGTCTGGCGATGACCAGCTTCGAAATCATATATAGATATACATATATATACAGGGCATATCTCACGCGAACCTCGGTGGCAAAGTGTCGCCCTTCTCTTGAGCCTATTTCTTGAAGGCATAGATCATGTCATATTGATGTTATAGAGTCTAAAATCTACCTGCCAAACTTGCCAGAAAACCACACGCATGTTCTCCTCAGCATGACACCCGGATGCACACCAAGGCAACCAGCCTGGTGCAAAAACAATCTAAAAACGCCCTCGCTACGACTGGCCCGGGTCCCGCAGTCAGCGAACCCAAATAGGTAAAATAGAAAGATGGGCAGAGACCAACAAGGCGAACAGAGATGAGACCGAAAAACGAAAAGGTGAACAGGTAAACGGCTGGAAGTGCCGAGATGCCATCAAACCCGGAGAAACAAAGGCAGAAGAGCTGTGTCATGCGCAACTGGAAAAGGTTGTCCGGCTAGATTCCACGGTTGAATTCAACGAGCCCGGTGCTTCCGCCACGGTCCCAGAATTCCTCCTCGAGAGAGGACGCCTGCACGGCCTGACGCTGTGGAAAGGCACCCAGCGCGAGAGGTAAGGCGAAGATGGACGTTGTCAGAATCAGACCTGCGGAGGGAAAAAAAGCATCAGCACCGTCAAAGCCATACCCTAACCGAGAGAGACTTACCCAGGTTGACGGGCAGAACAAGCCGTGGTCGTGCCTTCAACCACCGCATCTGCTGCAGACGGACCAGTATTAACGGCGGCAGGACCATGATGGGAGTCGAGTTCAGCACCCGGCTGATGGCCGTCTCGCTCACTGCCAGAGTGGCTGCCTTCTTACTCTTCCCAAGGCTCTGCGCCTCACCCACTTCCCGCTCACCTTTGTCCTTTTGTTCTTTGGGCTCGGCGGGATAGACGTCGATGCCCTGTCTGATCTCCTCGCCGCGCATCAAAAAGACATTCAGCGCACCGGCAGTGGCCACGGCGGCAAATGGGACAAGCCGACCGAGTATCAGCTTCGTGTTGGCCGCCATTCTGAGCCGCGGAACCACAGCATTCAGTCCCAGAGCAACGGAGCATGACGCCGAGACAGCAAGGAGGTAAGATTTAACCATAGCCGAAGTGGAAAGGGGGGTAGATTTGTTGGCGTTGGCATTGTTGATCGCAACGTTGAGCGACTGATTGGTTATTTGCCAGAGAAGTGTCCCGGTCGTCTATCGACTCATATTAGACCCATTGGTCCTCTTAACCGATTTCAAGGGGAAAAAAAAAAAAAAAAAGAAACGAAAAGGAAAAGAAGAAGCAAAAAATTGAAGAGGGGTCAACACGTACACCCAAGCCTGGTGTGAGCATGCCTGCCGTGACAACCAAATTGGAGAGGACGAAACATGACATGCGAAAGGGGAAGAAGACGGGTTCGCCAGTGTCTATCGTCAAAGGGTCAGAATCTGTAGCAACCTCTTCCTCTCTTCAACTCTTTTTAATTTCGAGCGATGGATGGATGGACAGACGAACCAGGGTGTAGAGTAGAGTCGACCACTTTCTTCGCATGCCATAACTCCGGCGTCATGGACAGTAGCTGGCCGCCCTTATACGACTCGATGAGTTTCTTTGCATTCTCCAGCCCGTCTGCAGAGACAAACAGGGTCCTACATGCAGGTTCCAAATGAAAAGCCAGTCAGCGATGCTCTCCGGTCAAGAACTAGGATAACGAAGGTGAGCCTTCAGGGCTCCCCTACCGCCCAGGCGGACGGAAGACAACCCAGGTATAGAATCTCACCATATATACATACCTTGGATCGCATAGCTCTGCAGACTGCCTGACACGACCCCAGTATGTGCTTAGGTCATACTTAGACGCAGGGAGCTCCCGATTGCCGGAGGTGGTTGTTGAAGCTGCCATATATATATCACACGTTGTTTCGGTAGTGTTTGCTGTGAGGGAGAGACGCAAGAGGGTATTCCGGTCAATCGATGGTGATGCTCTGAAGCCTCTTAAGAACTGTTGAGGACAGGAAAGACAGAAGAAGAAAAGAGTCTTGTCTTATTGTCTGTCTGTCTCTCTCTTCTTCTTCTTCTTTCTCGCCTACGAAGAAACCCTGGCTCGTTTTTTACTTTTTGTCGCGCTAAGCAAGGCCACGTGAGTAGGCAAAAAAGACTAAAGGCGGCGAATTCGGAGCCGAAGCCGGCAGTTTTCGGAAGAAGTTAAATCCGATAGCGCTTAGTTAGACGCGGTTAAAATCAACGGCGGCTGTTTTATGTCACATGTTGCGGAGTTTAAGCTTACGTCCGAGGCGGAGAAGAAAACGAGAAAGCCAAAAAGGATAGATGGAAGGGCTAAAGAAGGCGATGAAGGAGGCAAAGGAGCACCCGAGGATAGAGCAAAATATGAACAGAAGAAGGGTACAGCATTGGCACATGCAAAAGCTGGGTATTGTAACACACGATCAGTAAAAAAAAAGTCTAAGCATGGTATAATAAGGTGGTAGAGCATCACAAAAGAAAAGAGGAGACGAAAAAGACTGTCACGCAGTCGGGCGATAGTTTCGAGTCGGAATATCGAAGCCGGGAGTAATTAAGCAGGGTGTCTACGGGAAGCCGTAGGATTTATGGGTGA
Source organism: Microsporum canis CBS 113480 (assembly GCF_000151145.1). Lineage (NCBI taxonomy): Eukaryota > Fungi > Ascomycota > Eurotiomycetes > Onygenales > Arthrodermataceae > Microsporum > Microsporum canis. The sequence continues at coordinate 57,134 of NW_003299160.1, read as the reverse complement.
GAGGGGAGGAGACATGTCCTCCCCGAGAGCGAGGGTCGCGAGGACGCTGCCGGCGTACGGGAGTCTGCACACAGTAGACACAAATGTATACTGGCGGCAGGCTTTGACGGTCAAGCCCTACACATTTTGTGTGGAGCCAGTGCGTACACGATTCACTGGCCAATACAGTTAGTTCGATGAGAGAGATATATCGAGAGATGAACGGGAGAAAAGGGTCCGTCTCACCATTGGATCATGAGATGTCCTCCATTATTTCTTGAATTGCACACGCATCTGGTTCCAGTGCTGGGGTTATTCTGGCGTTCCACAGTCGGCGTAGGGGCGGATGCTTGGTCAGTCGCCTTCGTGGGTGAGCTGAGGTCTCCTGAATACGACTCGGGGTATCCCACCAACGGGGGTGAAGACCGTATCGTTGCCATCGTCAAAGAGTGACAAGCTCTAGATGCCGACCCATAGCCAGATGCCGTCTGGCGTTTACGTGCCTGGAGTACCTGCTTAAGGGCATGTTGGGCATGCCCTGCACCGTCCGCTTCATCCTCGTCATCTTCCTGCGTAGCTTCCGAGTCGGTGATCGAGTAGCTTCGGGAATGGTTGCTTGATTGGTTAACGGAGTGTCGACGGCGTTCATCCCATGTGTCCAGCTGCCTGCCCCTGCCCCGCGAGGTACCCGTCCAGCCTGGGTTATACCCCGAATGCGAGGAGCCCACCGTCGATGAGCGAGACGAGCACTTGGAGTGCGGACGGGAAGAAGAGGGGGTACGTGCAATGCGGGGTCTACGAGGCGTAATATCAGGGAAATGAAACGAGGGATTCTGACTCCTGGCGATTCGACGTTCTGAAGTATCGGACAGGTCACTGTCACTCTCGGTAGAGAGTTCCTCGATACTAATATCAGGGGAAACATCAGGCAATTGAGGCTGTGACTGTACCGCCAGCTTCATCTCGGTAGTTGCAATTCCATCCTTGCCCACCTTGAGCACGAGAGCTTCCATGGGCGCAGCCAGGGAGGTAGACCGGCGAAAGGAATGCATCTGTGATTTGAACGGCGAGGTGCGGCCTTTGGAAGGCGTTTTTCTCACTCCGCTTCCCGGAATAACACATGCAGCCCCGGAGGAAAGGGAACTCTGTCGAGTTACAGCTCCGGAGTGAGTCGTGATTCGCCTCGCTGGCGGTCTCCCAGAGCTTGATCGAGGAAGCGAGGCAGCATAGGAGGTATCGAAGTTGGTAGCAGTACCCACATTGCCAGTCATGCTTGAGTGGCCAACACTTCTTGTCCGTGGTACCTTGCATAAGCCCCGTTCGCGTCTATCCCTCTCGGACTCTTCCATCTGATAATGGTATGGTTGACGGTTCTCTATCCGGGGTGCGTTGGGAGAGTATGACGGGTCAGAAAAGCCAAACCGTCGAGCTGGAGAGCTGAGGAACATGGAAGGGTCGTCATCCTGTAGTAAAGGCACACGGGGCGAGGTAGAGAACGAGGCGTTGATGCCGACACCTGGCTGCGAGTCAAGATAGCGATGGTCCTGAGGACCTCCCAAACCCACCCGTTTCCTCCCATCAGACTGGGTTACCGGCAGTTTTGGGGTCTCCAGCCCGACCTCACTGGCCGGGTCAGCGTCGAATGCGTCGACAGGCTGCTGTAGCGGAGGGTGCGTAGACATGTCAAAAGGATTGCTAGACATTGCCGGGTCTGCCATCGTCGACGGCGGAGGCACATTCTCCTGATCCCAGGGCATCTGGTATCGAGGGATGAAGGATGGCTCCGTAGAAGAAGCTCCAGCCATACGGAAAAAATCAGGAGTGCCCTGGAAGCCGTAGAAATTGGGAGACAGCCCGACGAAGCGGCTGGGAGTCTCCAGGCGGTTTGGATTGGACTCTTGCACGGGCGTAGCGGCATCATCGGTCATTAGATTCATGGCATCCTGATTTCTCCTCCGCGAGGTGCTGGTAGGCGGCGGGGTCTGCATCGAAGCAGCAGAACGGCTCGTAGCATCGGTTCCGTCCGAAATATCAGGCCCAGAGCTAGATATGATGCTCAACGGCCTTGTCTTCCTCACACTTCCGACAGTCACCCCATTATCAACTCTATCAATATCTGGTAATTGGCCTGTATTTACATCATTAGCACGAGTCATTCACCTTCTACTTCCTGTTTTTTTTATTTTTTATTTTTTTCCCAACTTACCTCTCTGGGGAGACGGAGAAGCGAGGTCAAATCGAGGAGCGAATTTGATCAGCTCCGGGCTGGAGCCATAAGGGTCTGCGGTGTCCCATGTAACTCGAGGGTCATAGAAGCTGGACTCAAGCTTTGGGGTCTCGAACGAGCTCGTAGTGGGTGTTCTCGTGGGCGTTTGAGGTTCGACATTAGGATCCGTAAAGCTGCAGAAACCAAACTCAGGTCAGCATATGTCTGCTATACAGTCCTTGGTCTTTCTCATATCATTCTCTATATCTTGTTTTTATATCTTCCTTTTTGTTCCCAGCCGAGGGGCCGCCGTCACCTTCCAACAGGACGGGCATACCTGTGGATAGGATAGTCCCAATTCATAGCAGCAGATTACCCCCGGACCAGCATGAGGCAAGACGACCGGCGGATGCCCTGGTATAGCAACAGGAGACGGTTCAAAGGGTCGTCTTCGCAGTAGCGGAAGGTTGGCCAGCGATCAGGAGGTTGAGAACCGGGAGCCCTAGAGTGAATGATTTTGGGATTATTTATAGGCACTCCCATCTTTCTTCCCGGGATATGAATGTTACCTCGTTCTATAGCCGTTGTCCTCCCCTTAACAGGATGCCAGATACGTAACTTCTTATAACTGTTGCTGAAGGGGGAGGGGGGAGAGAAACCGGAGGGAGGAAAATTATGAGATCGAGAGAAAAAAAAAGCGAGAGAGACGGCTTTGCCCACCAGGCAACCAACAGAGCCAGGGGTGATCAACTAGCAGCCAGGCACCACAGCAGCAAGAAAGATGACAATAATTATTAGTCGTTGATTTATCCAGTAGTGTTTGAAAAGCAGAGCCAGAGCTGAAACGGTCAAAGAGAGATGTATAAAAGCCAGAAACGTCACTATTGTTATTTTTATTTATAACTGATTCCCTTCGTATAAGCTGCCAACTGCCATATACTTCAGTAACATTTTTTTTGTAGGATAAAAAAAAGTAGATTAATTCACGGTTTATATCCGACTCTTGGTCTTCCTTGTTTACTCCGTTTATCCCTTTAATCTTAATCTTTTCTTCTTCTTGCTGGCCGGCTTGAGTGTTCGAACTGGATCCCCCCTTGATATATACAGTAAATATGTATATCCATGGCATGATGCCCACTTCTGAGGCGCCTTTGTCACACCTGCTAGTCCTTTTCCCGTGTATTTGTATGTGTGTGTAAAGTCTGGGAGTATGTATGTGGTTATGTATCCAGCTGGGTTCAACCAGGCAGGCCGGAAAGCTTCTTTGACTCCATAATGTTGGATACTGAGACGGTACCAACGGATAACTAGCGGATAGAGGTGCGAGCAGTAAGGACTCTGGAGTTTTAAGTACCTTCATGAGGTATTTGTACCCGTGGAATCCTCCATCAGACGGCCCAAGGAGTATATACTGTATCTGCTCGTATGTGTATATACACCACTCATCTAACAGACATCAGCATCGATCAGTCAAGTATCGGCGTATAAAACCATGGACTGGGACGACGTGAACCAGGAAAAGAAACCCCCCTTGGAACAATGCTTGCATATAACTGACTAGCTAACATCTCACACCTTGGGGGACAGAGTAAAAGTAGTGACTCCGTATGCACATCGTACAGCTGCAGGCCGCGCTGGTGCCTGCAGCCGAGAAAATCACCCATCTTTTCTCCCCCTTAAGCAGCTCCATAAAATAAGTTAATAAATTTTTCCTGATCTCGGACCTCCACTAATAACAGCAGGGGATTCAAATATGCATACATAGCAATATATGGACTTATCCGATCCTTGACTGGTGATTGGGTTGTTTGCGCCAGTAACTTGGAAGTTCCAAGGAGATAAATAGCTTTCTCTCCTCTTCTCCACACTCGTCCCAGTACATACTACTATGTATGTACATGTCTCTCGTGTTTTATGCCTTCTCACCAGTTACGCGATGCTTGAGCCACACGACATCAGAGACATCCAGAGAAGGACTCTTTCGGAAGACCAAGATTTCTAGATAGCCGAGAGAGAGAGTACAACCTCTAGCTGAAGAGAACAGAGATCCGACAGTCTGCAACACAGAGCCGTCTGATCTGATTGTGCCTGGGGTAGCCAGAAAGCATGAAGTAATGATGGGAACCATCCAACAGACGACAGTGGGCAATCTTTAGAAGCGAAGGACTGAGACTTACTACCTCCTTTCTATGGCTCTCCTTTATTCCAGCGGCGGGCGCTTGCCCCTGACCTTGTTTCCATCTACGTAAGTAGTATCAATAGACGTTCGTAGCTTACATCGTCAGGTCTCTAAAGAACATCTTGAGATCGAACGGCTGGTCGAAGCACGGTATGGTATCTCTTCGCCTTCTTAAATAACAATCCTGGGACGCCAATAAGCTAAGCAGACGCTGACCTAGTCAACTAAGGTGGAGAATCGCATGCCCTTCAGCCTTTTCAAGTAGTTTGCTATATACATCTCCAGGGAAAACCTGTACGGAGTTGTGGAGATAGCTAGAACATGCAGTTTCGCCGTGTCCTCCGTTCTCCCCTGACTCAATGCTCGCACTTCCGCCAGTTCGGGAGCATAAGAGCCCAAAAGTCGGGTGAGCTCTTCAAGTATACGTCCGGAAGATGGATGTACGTTTTTGCTTGTGTCCATCGAGAAAGATATATCAAGGCTGACAAGGCGGCAGCTATAATGAACGTCTACGACTGACGGAGCGTTACCTCGAGTTCGATATACTTGCTCTCCAGAAAGTTGTGGCTGCGGCATCCAGTCGTTGTACTTCTGACATTGTTTCATTTGTTAAGCTATCAGAAGGCGGATTCAATCGATTATTCCAAGTCACTTTCAGTGATGGGAAGCATGTCATCGCCAGAATTCCATATCCTTCCACAGGACCTCAACACTATGGAGTTGCCAGTGAGGTGGCCACTCTGGACTATCTCCGGTTGCATGGTATTACCACGCCTAAGGTGTATGCTTGGTGCTCAACACAGGCGAATCCTGTCGGTGTCGAGTACATCATCATGGAGAAACTGGGCGGTATCCCACTGGGCGATGTATGGTATACCATGACGCCAAAGGATCAGTACAAGATCATGAAACAGGTCGTTGAGTGGGAGACGCGGTTGATGTCATTGAAGTTCCCTGCTTCTGGTAGCATATACTATCAAAGAGATATTCTCTCCGGAGAAGGGATCCCGCTGCCAGATCATAGCGAGCGCCAGTTCTGTATAGGCCCTATGGCACATTACACTTGGTGGCACAACGAGAGAGCACGGCTCAAAATTGATAGAGGACCCTGTAAGTGGACAACTGGGATGAGCTGAGATTAGCTTAAGCACTAATCTGTTCAACAGGGCCATCTTCAAACGATGTCTTTGCGCAGTCGGGGAGCGGGAGTTGAAGTGGACCAAAACTTATGCGAAACCTCGTCTTCCCTATGAACGACTTTACCGGGAGACCCATAATTTCCATCAGGTTTCCCCAGAAGGCCACATCAAGGATTTGTCTGATTACCTGGCTCTGGCACGATATCTTGGTTTCAAAGCAGGAAGCTCGCTGAACCGACCGGTCATCCGCCACCCCGATTTCCAACCTAGCAATATTCTCGTGTCAGAGACGAATGAGATTGTTGGACTAGTTGACTGGCAGCACTCTGAAGTTCTTCCTCTTGGGCTTGCTACTGGGATGCCGAAGCATTTCCAGAACTACGGTGACCCCGATTCAGAAAAGCTCCTTGAGCCTCAGATCAATCTTCCACCAAACTATGACTCTCTTGCCTTGTCTGAACAAATTTCAGTGCGAGAGACCATTCGAAGACGGGTGGTTCATTTTCTTTATGCCGCCCTTACCAAGCGGTTGAATGAAGAACATTATGATGCAATATTCAACCAGTCTGTCATTATGCATCAACGCCTCTTTAAGAGTGCGGGCACTCCCTGGGAAGGAGACTCGACTACTCTACGAGCTGACATGATTCGCGCCATACAGAGCTGGCCGATTTTGATTACAGAAGACTCTCTAGACAGAGGGACATGCACTGTTCCTCCTTTCGAGTATTCAGATAAAGTGATTCACGACACATTCAGACTGGACGCGCAACAGAGGGAAGCTGATATTGCAATGGAATAAATGCGAGATGTTCTTGGTGTGGACATATTGGGCTGGGTTACCAATGATGAATATAAAGCTGCGAAAGCAAAGGCCCGTGAGATGAAGACCAAAATGCTTGAAGCTGCTGAAACACGTAACGATACCATTGCGGTTCAATATCACTTTCCCTTCGACGACTTCGACGAGAACCCCTGAAAGGGACTATTACCCCTTTTGCACATGAACTATAGCAATAGGCTTACGGGCATAACAGCCCTAAACGCGCTCATCCGTGCTGCCCAAGGGCCTTATACGAAGGCTGCTCCTTTCGTATATGCATTATCAACATGCAGATGTCGATTGGCGAAGCAAACATTAGCTGAGATCCTTCCACATTTCCTGCGGTTAGCTAGTTCTGCACATGTTTAATAAAGATCTTCCTGTCCTGCTGCTTGTGCAACAGCAATCAAATAATTATTCCTCCTATTGAGGTCGATATTATCCGTATTTCCGCAAGGACATATCCGCCTCCCCTGCTGCCGGGATTCGATCTAACCGATGACCCGAGAAGTGACTCTTATACAGGGATGGAGACGGAGCAGCTCAAGGATGAAACCCTGCCCTTGCAACTCGCGGAGTAGCTGAAAATTATACACATAACCAGTGGTTCATCTCCATTGGTCCGTTGTCTCTATGCATGGAGGTTTAGGCGAATAAAGGACATCGTATTAGATGTTGGTGTAGATGTAGATTAGCTGGAGCACTTATATGTTAGAATAATGATCAAAAGATAACTAACAATATCATCAACAGACTTGAAGATCTTATAAGATGGATAATGTCATATATTTATTTTGTGTGGGCTAGCCCGCCGTTGATCTATTTATTTAGTTATTCATAATTCATTGTCCTCGACTTGGTTGCTGGGTGAATAGCTGGGTGAATAAAACATCAACATGCAGGTCAACAGAGGAATTTTCCATCTTCCAGCCTCAGAGATGATTTTAGCCAGTATCACTCCATAAGAGTCCCTGGAGCTGTGCAATCTCTTACTCACAGCCTGTTAATCGTCGACAGGATGGGCAAACAGCAACGGCGTCAAGCTCGTCCAAAGACCAAACGGCCTATTCCAAAGGCCAGCCAGTCTCTGAAACCGATGCCAAAGGCTCTACAAGACAAGCTCAGGGATATTTCTTATTCCAAGACGGTACACGGATCCGTATCCGAAGATGTAAGTTCTTGACAGGCTTATGAAAACAGATGCCATTACTATTGGAGTTGAAGGAAAGCTCATGACTTGTTACCAGATACTTCTTGACAACCAGCGTCGACCCTCGGGATATGCCTTTGTACCTAAGGGGAATACCTACATCACTAGGAAATGCCGTTCCCAGACACACGACCTGGGATCGCCTGTATATACCGTCTATGTAAGCGAGCTACTGTGGACCGTTTGACTGTTACATGGCTACATAGCTATATGCTAACCTTCTAGAGTTCCACAACTTACAAGCCGACCGGCATTTGCGTTCCGATTGATGTACAAGCTGCCGTCGAATTAGAGTCGCAGGACACATCTGATGCACGCAAAAAAGCAGTGGCTCAAAAGGATGCTCGTGACCGACAAAAGGCCAGGGAACTGCTCCTCAAAGAGTTCCCGAACATGCCCAAGCCAGATCTCAATACAGTACTCAATCATGCCTTTTTAAAGGGATCCAGACGGGTTGGTAGAAGTGGGAAAATTGCGAATGAGAAGGACAAGGTACGGCTGGCTGTTGAAGCGCATATCAGGCACGTCCATACCGAGTATGATGACATGATCAGGCGCGGTTTGACGAGAGAGAGAGCCAGGGAGAATATATGGGATGAGGTCACCATTGTCAGGGACTCATGGAAGAAGTAAGGCCGAGCATTGTAGCAATTTAGCATTTCGAGTTTGATTACAATAATAAAGAGCTGTTTCTGGGTATAATTAAATGAGGGTAAAGGGGAAGACAAGCTAAAGATCAATTCCCTTCTCGTTTGAACGCACATGTATTCCATGGAACCCAAACCCAATAGCCCCGTTGACCTCTGCTCTCCCAGTTTCAGTCATTGTCTTTGCATCTAACACAAGCAAATATGACTTTCCCGAGAGCCCGTCAAGAACAACAGATAAGAGAACGCCGTCGTCCTCATCCTCATCATCGCCATCATTAGAGGCATCTGTTGGGTTGGCCTTGCTACGCGGAACGAAGATGGGTTCTCCTGCATTTTGTCCGTGGTGTGACCAGTACTTGGTTTCATGTGTCTTGATATCCATCTTCACTAAGCCGTCAAAGAAGGTGGATTTCCCGGTAGAATTCACCCCGTATATGTACCTGTGCGGTCGAGAGATACACCTGGGGTTTATGGTCGGCAACTCAGGCGCCTGGATCGGCTCGGATTTGAACTCGAGAATAGCCTTTCTAGGCGATGGTTCAGAGGCCTGATGCGATTCAAGGGGTATAGTCGGTAGCCGGTACCTCAGGAGAACGGCCTTATAATCATTTTCTGTCTTGATTTTTCCTGCATTTGGCGAATTGGACCTTAAGTTATCGAGATAGAAACATTTCAAGCAGTTGAGGTTATCATATGCGACCAAGTCGGCTACAATGTCGGTTCCGCGCCCAGTCTGAGAAGGTGTTTCGTATGCATTGACGCTATGGAAGCAGAAGAATGGGCCACTCTCGTAGGTAGCTACCAACCCTCGGCCACCATCTCCGGGTGTCCTCCTGTCGATGACATACCATTTTGCAGGGCGAGACGGGTCGTATTCTCCAATGGCATCGAGAATATTTCTGGTCCATAGAATCTTTAGGCCGTTTGCAACGAAGAATGAATTCCATACACAGAGGATCACATAGTTCTCAGTCAGGAAGATTGAGTGAATATATGCAGTATTGGCATTCGTTATGGTCGCTAGGATAGATGTCTTGCCTGTTGATCGAGAAACGCTGAAGACACGATATGTCGGAGTAACTCCAAACTCAAGATTGAAGTTGTATACATCTCCAGTCAGCGGGTCAGATTTCGCGTGAGCTCCAGACATAGGGCCTTTGAGATCGGGGTGAAGGATCTGTTGATTTGCGACCCCTAATGGCTCAAGAGTTTCTGGGTCTAGCATCTGGAAGAAGGCCGAGTCTGTCTTGTTAACAAGTCCCTGTATACCCGAAGCATGTCTATTACTAGTTTTTCCTTTGTTTCTACCTGTCTCCAACCCAGGAAAGTCGACGGACATGGTGATTGACATGGAATACTCGTTTGGTAGACGATTTCGATCCGGTTGAAAGACGGACATGACCTTCTTGAAATAGCTCTGGCAAGGGTCATATTTCTTTGCAAAAGTCATTGTATCCCGCTCACCAGTCTTTTTGATCTTCTCGATAAGACCATCGCAGGTACTACGTGAGTTGTAGATGACTCGAACTTCGGGGTGCTCTTCGTCAGGAGGCAGAATCTGGAATCTATGCACAACCGCTAGGCCGTCGAACCAGTGGCGTACTTGGAACACCCCTTTCACTGTTTCAATCTCTCGCTGGCCGATTCCCGTGCGGTATAGGGTGCCAGAAGCCCATGGTGGAATTTCCCCAGATACCTTTAGCTCTATAGGGGTTCTTTCTTCGTATGAAGTATCAAACTAAAGCCTTCATTAGCAGAGCATGGTGACGTTGGAGTCAGGTGTGCTTACCCCTTGGTGATTTGGCCAGTTATTATCTAGAGCTGGAGACCCCTTAAATGTTTCGGTCATTGTTCCCATGGTCACCATTAAATAGGGCGCCTTATGTCGTAGGAAGAAGGAAGCAAAATATTAGAGCATCGTGGTAAATATATATAGATCAGAAGGTCTTTGTCTTTATATGTCAATTTATATTTTAGGTTAACCCGTATACATAACTTGGTCAAGTAGCAATCGGTTTCAAGATCAACCGGTTGATGGATTTAAACGGGCGTAAAGGAAACCAAGCCCGATATACCACTTATGCTGTAGAAGACATATCCATCCGGCTCATAGAAAAGTGCATCACTGCTCGGTGTAATAGTGGACTCTAAGCTTTGACCTCATGTCCTCTACCGGCTGTCGTCGTATATTGCATGTAGATAAGCAGACATAACTCCGTATATGGCGGTAATATGGTGACATTGTACGCCAGAATTCTAGGACTCATTGGTTGGATGTCTTTTTCAGCTTGGCAGAACCTGACGTTTCTGGCCGAGTAGGGAGTACCTCGTGCCCATCAGGCTAATGGTCACTCATCCAGAGTAATATGAGGAAGAGTTCATTTTGGTACATGCAGATTCGTGCATGTACAAAATATCAAGAATATGGGATATTTTGCCCGCGATAATGTTCTTTTCGGCCGTAATTATGGAGTCAAGTTATGGTTCGCGGACCTCGGGAATAAGTTAAACTTATATTCGGAACAACCTTTACTTCCGGTTGTAGCGGGAGTAACCAAGTACTATGTAAGGGCACATCAGCATTTCTTTGCAGATCTTCTACTATATATTACAATCTTAACCGCATGTGGTGGGATAATCATTGGATTCATGGACGATGGTAATACTACATAGAGTATAATAGGACATAGCACACACACCGAAGGATGATCCCTAACAGGCTTATTGCATTATCGAGTCAATACTCTTGAGACGGTATGTATAGTAACAAGACCAAGGCTATATTATTCACAGTTGAAGCGGTAAGCTTTGTCCAAACTATTGTTGGCTCATAGAAGGTCGTTGGCATAAGAATATCTATGTATACATATATGTCGTCGCCTTTCTGAAACGTGCCAGGAGGTGGGATATGAACCTTAAACATAGTTAAAGATAGGATATCCTGGGGAGTTTCATATTCAGACAGTAACCAGGTAACTGGAATGGCTAGGCTAGAAACAACACCAACATCGATGCGATGTCTTTATATGAATGGTCAGACCAGCTGCGAGGGTTGTGATGGGTTTGTTTTCTAATAATAGAGTATAACTAAAGAGTTGGTTGTAGGCCCAAACTCAAGAAATACAAGAAGACTCTTGACTGCCGGCTGCATCTCTAGGCACAACACCCGTCCTTTCGAAGTGAACCCCTCCTCGTCTCCAACCTTTTCCTCTTGAAGGATTCAACTTAAGCGCCAGGTTTTTGACCGGGGCTTTAAGCTTTCACTGACCAGCGAATAGTCGCGATATAATGGACCCACTAATTCCTTGATTGAGTAAAGCGTTTTCCAATGCAGCGGTTATGCTGCGGCGGGGGCCAGGGATCACATGGGGTTTATTTATAGAAGCTGCCATGGCGGGCTCTTATTGGCTGTGATATTTGTGATTGAGGGGGAGCGGTTCTGCAGACGGAGAGATGCAGGCACAGAAACGTATGCCTGATAACAATATAAAACAGTCGAGGGGTTTCATCGTTCTCTTCTTCTTTTCCTTCACCTCGCTGCTGCCTATCCAAACTTCAAGCAGCGAAGGAGGGTGGGAGCATATGATTCTCCACGAACAAGCTCGAAACAGGGGGGAGGTCCGTCCCCCCTCTACCGATCCCCTGACCCGAGATATGATATCTCCTCCCCTCTCCCAGGAATCTGCTTTTGATTCAAACGTCATTGCACCGCAGGTCTACTCTGGACTAGAATATGTCTCGAATAAGCTGCAGTCTAACACGTTGCACTTGACTCTCATCCTGTCGCGTGCTAAACCGCTGCCGATTGGCCAAGGGTGCAACCTCACCGTGTTTCCCGTCAATACCCTCTCGGATAATGCGCGCCATCTCTTCAACAAGTACATTCGGCGGGCGGCAAGGAAATATAATCTTCAACCGAAATGGATGGCCCTCTCGTCATCAAGCATTGGTATGGATGCGGTGTTCAATCCGGAATATCTCATCGATCGATCACTGAAACAGAACGATGTATTGATAAGCCTTGAGGGACTCACCATTCTGAACATCGATCGCACGTACACTCTTAAGCAATACCTTAACGCCCTCTCCACTCCTTGGGTTACCCCAAACACCACGATCGACAGTATCCCCAGTCACATCTATACCGACGCTTGCCTCTGTCTCCTTCGGAGGGCTGTGCAAAGTACTGGTGGCCGCCCATTCACCAAGTCATTCTTTTATCACGCTTATAACCATCTCCACTTTGAGGACCAGCTTATCGTTGACATAGCAAATGAGTATGTCGCCCGTTATAAGCAGGTGGCCATCGTCTTGCCAAAACCTCCGCCTCCCGAGCCTGTGTCTGAGCCTGAGTGCAAGCAAAATCCTGGACAAAAGCCAGAAACCAAACCAGAAGTGGTAGCAGACTCCAAGCAAGAGAAACTGGAGAAACAGAAGGTCAAGAAGAAGGAGATAGCAGCTTCGTCATCTGCCACAAGGAGAGTTAGCTTTGCGAAAGCACTCTCCCCCCTCAGAGCCAGGACACCCCATAGTGCGTCTGATGTAACACCAATTACCCGAAGTGAATGGAACATCCTCGTGAGCGATTCGACTGTCAGAAGGAAGAAGCCAGTCCAGCTGACGGTGCCTCAGGGCCCTGAATGTGTCACAGATATAGAAGAAGATGGAATCATATATGACTTCAATTGGAAGGATATCGAGGCGTAGCTGAATATGGGAATGTGACCCTACTTATGACCGTCATGAACCTTCATTTCGTAGTTACATTGAATCTTTTATGCTTTTGAAGTTGTTCGATTGGGGGAATAATATATATTAACTGATATGATCCTTAGTTTAAACAATGTCCCTTTCCCTTGGCCACATTACGGAGGTGGCCCAGATGTAGAACTCAAATAACTTGTGGACTGTCTGATTTCTTCTCTTCTCTCTCTCGGCTTCCTTAAAGATTCAGTCTTTAGCAAAGAAAGTCCTTCTCTGCCATTGCCAGTGGATATCTGCGATGCCATCTTTAGCATCGAGGATCCTCTTGGTGGTGTCCTAGAACTCGGGCTGATCATAAGCATCTCCGCTAGACTGTTGTCTAGTAGCGCGGTATCTCTGACGAGCAGTTTTAAGCTCCTCCTTCTCTTGGGTGTCACGGTCTTATGAGTCCATGGTTGAACAGCTGTACGAGGCCTGAGACTACGGATTAGTTTTTAGAACAAGGGCAATAAAAGTGTTTACCCAGGATATGCAACACACGGGAGTTCTGGTGATAATGTACGCGTCAAAACCGATCTTCGGCAAAAAAGGCAAAGCCTGCGCTGATTGGCGGCAGAGGCTAGTTATTTATTATCGAATGAAATAAAGCGTAAGCTGGCGGGAATATAAAACTATCTGGCAGAGCTCAAGGAGCGAAATATGTGCGTGAGAGAGGGAATCATATATCTTTCCGAGTCAGCCGGTCGACAGGGGGGAAGTTGATATCCATGATGTCTAGCATGTTTTGGTAGAGTCTTGTCCAGCCGTCGAGCTGAGAGAGGAGAAGAAGATAAAGGCCAGTAGTGGCAGTGAATAGACACTGCTGTTACTCTCGTATCATGGATAACTCGACCATCCGTTCCTCTTCCAAGTCCACGTCGTTAAAACTAGAATAAATATGAGTTAAGCTTTCCGTCCCATGAAGTTAGAATATTTTTATTTTTTTCTCAAGGAAAAATTTCCACCACGTCGACGGAAGAAACCAAGAACGACGCTTGAACCCACGAACATCTTCCTCGTTGCGATGGCAGGAGAAGACGAGTCACGGCGAAAGCGTGTGAAGGTGTCCAATGGTCAGCTTGCCTCCGAGTCTCTCACGGCACCGAGTCGAGAGCACCTGGTCGATGCGGCTGCCGACTCAGAACCCCCAGCTCCAGACGCGCAAGCTATAAAAGAAGCCGAAGTTGGCATTACGCACTTTGTCAGCCCGGACGTGCCCGGATTTTCTGGGGTGGTGAAGAAAAGGTAGCGTCGTCGATTGAGGGTCATGCCGGAGGGGGGTGGTTAACACGAGTTTGGTCTAGATATACAGATTTTTTGGTCAATGAGATTTTACCGTCCGGAGAAGTTTTACATTTGACGGATACCGGGCTACCTGCTGCCCTTCAGAATGCCATTAGAGCGGCCACCACCAGCGTTGAACCTGCGCCAGCAACTACTCCGGCCTTGAACCAGACAGTCGAGAATTACAAGGACGAAAGCCATGGGGCTGATGATGGCAAGCCCGGGCAAACAGGTGCCGCAGTGGTAGCAGAGGTAATGAACAAACCTATCCAGAGAGGTATCTTGAACCCACATCTACTGACACTATGTAGCTGGCACCAAAAGACCGTGAGTTGTTGGATGAATTCTTCGGACCCGAGACCACCCCAAAACTCCTCAACCTGTACTCGCGCTCGCTTGACAAAATTTCTTCGCGTCCGGGCGAACTTGGCAAGGTTAAGTCAGGGGTGATCACAGACAAAGACCAGAGGACCAGTCTTCACCAGGCTATTCGCCGCATATTCAACTCGACCCTAGACTCTTCCACCGACAATGACGGGGCAATCGTGGTGTCCGCTGCGTCAGTGCAGCAACGAGGAGGCAAAGGGAAACGCAACAGACAAGCTGGCCGAGATCAAGGCCGCGTTGATGCTGCTCGATTGCCCCGTGGTAAACTGGGATGGAGCGAACTCGGCGGAGACTACTTACACTTCACCTTATACAAAGAGAACAAGGATACGATGGAAGTTATTTCGTTCCTCTCTCGTCAGTTGAAAGTAGCGCCAAAAGCCTTTCAGTTCGCAGGGACGAAAGATCGTCGTGGGGCAACGGCTCAACGAGTTAGTGTCTTCCGTATCTATCCCGATCGAATGGCGAATCTCAATGGATCCCTTCGAATGGCGGCTATTGGGGACTATGCATATCAGAAGCAGGGCCTGGAACTGGGACAACTGAACGGGAACGAGTTCGTAGTCACATTAAGAGATTGCCAGTTCGCTGAGGGGGTTGTTGGAGAAGGGGGCCCTTCAAGCCCAGAAACTCTCGCAAATGTCACGGAGCTTGTCAGAAAGTCGCTCCGTAGCCTCAGAGAACGAGGCTACTTCAACTACTATGGGCTCCAGCGCTTTGGCACCTTCGCCACAAGAACGGATACTACAGGTCTCAGGATGCTCCGGGGACAATTCAAAGAAGCCTGTGAATCGATCCTTCATTACAGCGAGGCTGCATTAGCCGCAGCAGCACAAGACGTTTCATCTGAGGAACGGACCCAAAGGCCATTGATAAGCACCGATGATATCCTGCGAGCCAAGGCAATTCACATCTTCCAAACAACTGGAAATGGCCGCGATGCATTAGATATTTTGCCTAGAAAGTTCACGGCAGAAAGCAATATCATAAGGCTCCTCTGCCAACGAAAGAATGATTATTTCGGTGCTCTCCAGTCTATTCCCCGCAACCTGCGGCTGATGTATGTTCACGCCTACCAGTCCCTGGTATGGAACTTTGCTGCTGGTGAAAGATGGCGACTATACGGGGACAAGGTCGTTGAAGGTGATTTGGTGTTGGTAAATGATTTCAAAGACGAAACCAAAGCTGCGGCACAGGCCGAAGTCGATGCAGACGGCGAGGAGATTGTCTTACCTGACGCAGATGACAGCGCTGCTGTTGATGATATGTTTGAGCGAGCTAGAGCCCTGTCCGCAGAAGAGGCAGCCAGTGGGAAGTATTCCATCTTTGACATCGTTCTACCCCTTCCCGGGTTTGACATCCTCTATCCCGCCAACGAAATGACCAACTTCTACAAAGAGTTCATGGGAAGTGATAAGGGCGGAAACCTGGATCCATTTGACATGCGGCGCTCCTGGAGGGACATCAGCCTCAGCGGTAGCTACCGTAAGATACTCAGCCGGCCTGGGGCTGATTACTCTTTCGAGGTGAGACCGTACCGTGTTGAGGACGAGCAGTTTGTGAAGACAGACCTTGAAAGGCTCAAGGAGAGTAAGACAGGGGAACATAAGGATGATAACTATGCGCCTACATCAGAGGCGTCACAGCCGTTAGATTCACCGGAGAGGCTAGCTGTTATCCTCAAGTTCCAGTTAGGGGCCAGCCAGTATGCTACCATGGCACTAAGGGAGCTAATGAAGACAGGAGGAGCCAAGGAGTACAAGCCTGACTTTTCTCGATAGAAGTTATCCCTTTTGAAGAACTAGGCGTTCTCTGTATATATAAAGAGAGAAAATATATACCCCCTTTATATCTGCACTATCACATATACATCACCGTAAGAGTCACATGACACGCCCAAAAAGGGATATTCTTGACTTCCATCTTTTGAACTTCATCTTCAAAATTCTACCATGAACAATCGCAAACCCATCATCAGGGAGATAAAGAGGATATGGTGGGGATATCGAAGTTTGGGCGTACCAAAGTCGAGAGGCTGGTTCCTGAATCCTCTGGCCATTCAGCTGGCGTCAACGGCGCTCACTAAGCGCCCAACCCTGGTTCTCAACCTCCACTGGCCAACCTTTTTATGCGTCCACCAGCCACTCTGCGTTTCACCTTCAGCTGGCAACCCATGGGTAGAAGGTCTCCTGTGACCCGTCCTCATCCTCTCGTCCTCTCCTTTGAAGTCATTCCCCTGGCGATAAGACGGCCTGGAACCATGGATCCGGCCAGTCAGCTGCTGATATCTACATAAAATGTTATACTCTCCACAATGTGATGCGATCTTCCTAAGCGAGTTATTCCAACAATTACGACCTCTTAAAATGATGTTGCGATAAAAAGCCCGCATTACGGTTGGTAAGTGATGTGGCGACGGAACGGTATATTAATTAGGGGAGGGTATTGTTTGTCCATTAATGACCATTTGCTCGAGATATATTATCCCCGTTCCCTCGCTCTGGTGGAGAAAAGCATGAGCTGGGTGCCCTCCCGTTTTGCACGGTCTCACACATTTGACACTGCATAACTCAATTATATATTCCCCTCTGCTTCCTGCCCCCGTGTTCCAATCCCATATTATTCACACAGCAATCATACTTTCTTTCCTTCTCATTTTCTTCCTTACTCGATTACTCTGCAGACTGACTCTGCGTTTTTCGAGCTTCCATTCTTTCCTCCCCCTTTTTTGCACTTCTTTCCAGCCTGGTAGCTCTGGGGCATAAACGCTCATTTACTCTACTATACTTTTACTCTCCTTCCGGAAAACAATATTCCTTTTGAAAATAATATGAGATCCATTATGAAAACTGCTGCCCTCGTCGGCCTCCTCGCGGCCTCTACCAAGGCCCATATGATGCTCTACTATCCTCCTACTTTCGGTGCGGAAAACAATCCTCATCGTACCGATTCTGTTGACCCATATCTTGACAACCCTTACAACTGTTGCGGCAGAAAGACGGTCTATCCCTGTCGCGGATATCTCGATCTCCTCGGCACGAATCAGGGTGCCCCCGTTGCCACTTGGGAAGCCGGCTCGTCCCAGAATTTTAGCCTCATTGGCACAGGAACACACTGGGGAGGATCATGTCAAGCTGGGTTCAGCACTGACCAAGGTAAATCTTGGAAAGTGATAAGCAGTTACGAGGGGAACTGCCCTCACCGCAAGGGCTCGAACAACCGCCCTGAAGAACAAACCTTTGAATTCAAGGTCCCAAGTGATATGCCTGCCGGTGACCATGTCTTTGGTTGGACCTGGATCAACCGTGAGCAGGAGTTCTTCATGTCATGCTCTTCTGTGACTATCACGGCTCCTGGGAAGGGCGGTAACTCTCAATCATTGCCATCCTACACTCCTCGGGGCATGCATACCCGTTCGACAACCTCTAACATCAAGAGTTCCGCTATCGCTTTCAACGATCGTCCGGATTTCCTTGTCGCCAATATAAACAACGGCTGCAAGACCACCCGAACCAATGCAGAGGTGAAATATCCAAACCCAGGGCCGGATGTTGTAAAGGGTGATGGTGTCTACCCACTCGAGCTACCCTCACCGACAGATAAATGCCACGCATAGTGACCCAATTTACACCGTTATTATTCCCTCCTAGCTTTAGATATAGCTAAACGATCTAGACTACGCGTGTACGGGGTTCTCCTGACAAAGCCCACCATTTCAGCTCTATTTTTTTTTTTTTTTTTTGAGATTTGTATTATATACTAGGAAACGCCGGACGGTTCCTTTCGACATTATTGTTTTCTTGTGAATAATATCAGACTGGACAATTCTTTGTATATTGCATTGTTAAATTGTATGGATTCATTCAAATTTGGTTTGACTAAGACCTCACGGTAGTAAAAGATACTAGGTGCTAGAGGTATCCTTTATCGAGGGCGTCCATTTCAAGATATCAACGTAAACGCCTAACAATGGAGATAATGCGGAAATTTACTCCAGTCTCTTATATGTTTGTCGCCGGTGGGTACGCGCTTTAGAGTGATTCCATCTAAACATATTTCGCATCGATGTTTTCAACCTTATTGCTATAGTCTCTCCACAAACGTTATAGCCAGGGCGCGGTTCTCTGGTCTTCTGTTGTGACGAGGGCGCGGCAGTGTATAAATTTGATCTAGATAAAGAAGCAAGTATCGGCAATGGCGTGCTAGAAAGCTCCTGTCAATAATTCGACTTCATAGCTGAAAAAAATTTGCGAGTCCAATCGTTAACTTACAACATTAGTGATGTTCCAAAGATACCGTCTCCTGGAAAGTAACACACAAACATTCGCAACTTTGGCAATCCAATACGAAGGAAGTGAGAGGGAGAGCAATATACGATAAACGGTCTGAGAGTAAGCTGGCTGTAGTTATCTTCCTAGGATCTAGGACTCAGAAAGGGTCATCATGGTCTTGAACAACAGGTATAAATTGACTGTCAGTGGCTCCAGACAACGCCGCACGGCTACGCCCATAGGAAAAGCATGAGGCCGATTCCAGCGTTTTGAGTAACGCACTCGTGGTTGAGAACAAAGAGCAGGCTGGGCAAGACAAAGAGAACATGTCAAGCCCGTGAATACAGTATATTAACACGATTGTTCGCCTAGTAGGTGCCACTGCATGATCAGTTACAATTTCCAACAAGGACAAATGATCATTCGGGCTGGTGGTACCGGGTCTTGGTACCAGTGCTATTCTAAGTTTTTGTAGACATATTCCAGGTAAGCCGAGGAACAAGGAGGATAGTGAGTATACGGGGGTAAGAATAAAATATCCGCTTCGCATTAGTATAATCAGACAGATAATTAATAGTTATGTTACATGACGGCGTTTTAAAGACGTCCAGCCTTTAACTTTATATTTAGAAACTTTGGAAGACGCTTGGACCGGTCGTAGCTGACTAATATATCTTTCATACGAACGCGGATAATATCACGTGTGCTACGCAAGGCCAAAGAAGGTTCAACCAATGAGAAGCGATTCTAGGCAACCTCTCCTTGGTGTATAAACAATCAACGGTTATACATCTATCACAACACCCCTTTTTCTCAAGCTGCCATACTCTCTTAAAGCACAAATCTATGTGTATCCAGATTTCCTGTCGACGGTAGCCACAGTTGAATGAGTTGCTGATCATGGTAAAAGAAGATGATGTTCCATTTTGGACAGCCAGAGCAGCTGTCTACTCTGCTCAGCTTTCTGCCTGGGAACACCTACAGTTGCACTTCTTCTTGAACCATGCCGTTGATCGAAATATGTCCGGCCAGTTTCTTCTGGATAAACTCTCAAATTTGAGCCAAGATGACTCAAGGGAGGATTTTTTGCGCTCTATGATACATGATTTGCGGTCTCTGGCCGAAAAGTGTATGTTCTGGGGTCCTCGTGTATTTTCTTATATGCTAACAACATGGAAAGTCTCCCGGAGCACCCTGGTATCCAGTGGCACTATTGCGGCTCTTCGGGAGCGCCAGAATAATATTTGTTATATCTCGGGCAGTTCCCAGGACCTTAGGGCGACCCATATCATCTCCCCTTCAGTCCTAAATGATGATGACCTCCAGCCCGGTGTAGGTTCCCCTTCGCCCAAAATCACTATCTTCAGGACCCACCTCATAATAATATATAGACCCGATTACGCGAAATCTTGGAGGCATCCGTAACCCCGGAGCTAGTCAACAAACTCTTCTCTTTTCTAAAGTCCTGCAAGAATACTAGTGACAACCTAAAAAATTTATGGTTGATGAGCCCGCCTGTGTCGTTTGCATTCCGAGACGGATATATTTCAATGCACAAGAATGAATCTAATCCTAAAAAATTACATGTAAGCAAAGTTAGTCCTCCACCTGATTGGAACTCTACTGAGCTCTTATGCCATTGTGTATACAGTGGATGATCCGAAAAACTTCGCCTGGTCGCTTTGTGGTCCCAGGCCTCCCAAAGAACTGCAAATTATCTATCATGCCGTCCACTCCAGACCAGACCCGCCTTCCTTTACCTGAAGGATTTTTACTTAGGATCCATGAACGTATTCCTCAATTTACGTACTACTTGGCTATCGAAAAACAAATACAGGCCGGGTGGAAAATAGATGGCGAATGTCAGTTATACTCTATATTCTCGTTCACGTTACGAATTATACTCACCCCTTGTACTAGACACCGGACCTACTAGAACGTTCAGCCGGTGTGTCTTACGAAGGCTCTTTTACATCCTCCCACGATCCCTCCGGCTAAAACTTATCAAGCTTATTATTCGAGTACAAGATCGCTGGGACCCCCCTAGTGATAAGTTTGTTAGGTTTTTACCCTTTGGCCTTTGCTTAAAGATTGGACATCGAGTGATGGAAAATGAAGCAAACGCTCTACTCTTAATCGAAAAGCAAACGAAAGTCCCGGCACCTCAGCTAATTGGCTTTGCTAGAGATAACCAGGGAGATGGATATCTTCTCATGTCAAGGGTACCAGGTGTTCCAGTAAACACCGTTTACTATCGTATGACATATGAAGAACGTGTCCAGCTTTCAAAAGACCTGAAAGAATATATCTTGCAGTACCGTCAAATACGAAATACGTCTCCTTACCTTATTTGCAATACGCTAGGGGGACCAACCACTGACCACCGGACCGATACAGGCAGTATATGGGGTCCTTACCGTACAAAAGATGGATTCACTAATATGCTCACAGAGGGCCTTGAAGAGCTTAGAAGCGAGTACCCCATTTCGGTCCTATACAAGAAGGATCACAGAATAGTCTTTACTCACTCCGACCTGCATCTTTCCAACCTATTCATTCACTCTGGGAGATTGTCTGGCATTGTCGACTGGGAGAGCGCATGTTTCAAACCAGAATATTGGGAGTTTACACGAGCTCTGTGGTCATCCATGGGTGATAGGCAACGAGAACTGGACCTTAGTTTCGCATTTGATGAGAGTTATCATGAAGAGCTCGAAGCTGAGAAGCTCATTTGGGATAAAAAGCCTGTCTATTGACTGAAATACCCTTCTCCTTGGGAGTTCATTGCTTCTTTCTTTACTCATAATATTAGAATCAGGTTTATGAAGTCAATCTTATTAGTGATCTGAGTATTCAGGTATTATCGCTGGTTGATAAACAGGGTGTGGTTGTGGGTGTATCGATATAGATGAATAATCTCGAAACGAAATGGAATAAGGGTTACTGCTAGAGACTTATCGGGTACTATGATACTAACTCGCGGGGTCAGAAGGATACCATATAAGCCACTGCCGTCGAAGATGCAGTATAACATCCCATATTGCATCTTTGGGGTTGCCCTTGACCTCAAGCATGACTGACATTGCTTGCTTCGACCTTTACTTCGTCAAAGTAACTTGCGTCGCCAGCCAGAAATTTTGCTTCTGTCTCAATCTCAGAGATTTTATCCCAGGAAGCATCCATACCGATAAAGCCTCCGTCAGCTAGCTCGAATACAGCAGCCAATGCCCAGGTTCGACAGGTGAACTCTCCCTTCACCTCGGTTTGGCGAATGCAAGCCTCAATGGCGTTCATCCAAGTACCCCCATAGTCTTCCACGGCGCCCAGCTTCAAGGCACAGAGAAGGCTTTGAGACAGAGTAACGTCCTTAATTTCTACCGCCAGATGCCACATCTCTCTGTTATATGTCTGATGAAAGAGGGTTCCCATTTTCTCGCCCGTAGCAATCAGGATTCCCCAGTGGTATAGGGCGTCGACTGAAGTCTTCCAGAGAAGCATATATACCCCTTTCCCCTCCACCCTTACACCGTTGTCAAATGGCATCTTCAAGGAGTGGAGCCACCAGATTTCAAGGCCCAACGGCTCTATGCGTAGAGAGCGGTTATCAAGTTTTGGAGGGAGGGGGGATACGCCGTAGTATTAAGGGCTGCGAAGGTCGAATTTATTTTTCCCAGAGGACCGCAGGCATCTATATCTAAGAAGTATGTGTTGTACATCTTTCCCTTATACATTTTTACCAAAATAGTTACGTAACTGGAGCTGCGGGGGGGTTGGGAGGTCGGCATTAACCCCTGAGCAACTATTACCCTATATACTGCGCATTCGTCCAAAAAAATCCCGGTATACCGGTTGGAGACGGTAGAGGTGCATGTTAGTCAGCTGTCAATTCATCCCCAGTTCCGTCAATGGGATGACTATGTAGATAAATTCGTGTTTAAGCTATATTACTTATGGATAGAAGTGTGTGAGTGGCCATCATGTATCTAAGCGGAAATGATCCTTTTCCGTTATCCTACCAGGCCTTCTTCCAGTGGAACACCAATAACATTGGCTGGCCATGAAAATAGAGGTTTCCAGATATGCGCATTGTCCTCAACAGCTGCAGCCCTGATGAGCGATAAGAGCACTGGTTGGGGCCACCCGTTCATCCACCAACCTTGTGGATAGAGATATAGTAACGTACAATAGTGAGCAGTAATAACCAACGCTGGCGGCTTCCTCCCTATCAACGCGGACATGAACAGTTGAGGAACCAGGTTGGGCCACGCCATCCCCATAAGCCAGTCTGGCGGGTTCGAAAGGGTACAAGTCTCAAAGCAGAGCCACAGTGAATCAATTGCCATTCGGTATGCATCTTGTTCTTCCTTGTTGGTAGCCAGCATGTTATTAGCCATTTTAATACCATCGAGGGACTGTCGTATTTCGCTTGCCAGTGGTTCCGTCATCTCAGGTTTCCCTCTGGACAGCAATATTCGGGCCGGACCTTGTCTAAATAGGGGCATACTTAGGGTCCATAGTCCAACCAAGCGGCGCATTACCAACATTTTCTGGACTATCTCATCAAAGGGAGTGGTCGCCGTCCGAGCCTGAACAAAGTAAGAAGGATGCAGGATGGCTAATTCATAGACCAGGAGAAGACTCGAGCATATCACGACCGCACTGCAGTTCTCCCTGTCTACCTCTTGACTAGCAACGCGAGCCTGGGCAGATTTGATGACGTGTGACTGATGTCTTGCCGAGACTTGTGTGTAAGTTGCCGAGAAATCCGGCTTCAAATATGCAAGGTGCATGGCGGCCAGGGATAATATATTATGCATCACAAAGGGGTATATACAAGCCAGCTCGGGCACAAGAAACTGCCAGATCGGCCCTTTGAGTTCATCGCTGAATAGGGTATGACATGCAATGGTCTTATAATGATGTAGTAACAGTAGATCTTGCTCGTTCAAATCTGTATAAGGGGTCAACGAGGTGTGAAGGTCGCTTATCCGCCGGGTATTTGTCTTTCCAATGTCTTCCGTCCTTGCCCCCGACATGATCTCATTAGAATGGGCACAGGAAGTGTGTGCTCTATTGAACTCATCCATCAATGGGTGGAACTCGAATATAATACGCTTTGCGCTCGAGTTCACCAATGAAGAGCACTCTGGTTCCTTGCCAGGCTCTACTAAGAGCTCCTCATAGTCACATTTCAAACCGCGTTTTGAGCAACCACCGCATCTAGGCGGTTGTTCGTCACACTGTTGCATAGTTAGCACCAGGCAATCTTTCTTCAATCGTACAGAGGCTGTATTAGATATCCGAACCAGCAGATGTATACGCAAAATTAACGCACTTTGACTCTTCTTTTCTTGCACTGGCTGCAGCCATGCCTCGATTTGACGTGAAAGCGCCGTAAACCGCTCATTATCAGCTGAGTGGCATCAAGCCTATACTATGAATAATGTGTCAAGTGTATACAGACGAATAATTATCTTTCATGGCTTCTTGCTTCTTGGCTCTAATAGTTGTTGTAAAGACATGACGAAGTCAACTGCTTAACTAGTTGATTAGTGAATTATCTTGCTTGGCCTTGACTAACTACTCGATTTGTCATCCTCGCCACGCTGTCCATATAAATTGGCTATTGATTCACTATTCAAATGACAGAATATATCGCCTTCTCTTTTCTAAAAAAGGAAAATACTTGTATCTGGTTAATGCACTGGCTGTATTTGAGTGCTCAGAACATACAATATCCTCCAAGAAGCATTAAGTATCATGGAAATGAAGACTCATTCTCCAGATACCGCTAGATACAGATACCCCAGGCTAGAAGCGCAGAATAATAAGCCAAAAATACGATCGTTTTTTTATATGAAGGCAAAAGTCCACATTTTTATACACACGTTACGGTCAGAAGTCGATAAAATTGACAGCAGATGTTTCAGAGGACTTGACTACCATTAGTACGCTACGTCTCCCCTACGAAGAGGCTCACGGTCATTCCTGTGGTTTAGTCGCCTTGAAGGCATAAAGCATGGGAGCCTGGCGTCATATATCCTCAATAACGTGGGGTAAAGATAAGGAGGCTGATACCTTATGGGGTCCACGCTAGAGACCACCCGGCAGATCTATGGAATGGCCAACGGTTGCACTCGAGGTAGCCTACTCAGAATCCCTAGAAAAGGTGAAAGACAACGTGTCATAGTGCCTTTATAGCTCAAATGGGACGTTTTGCGGGCTATATCTATTAAGAAGACAAACGGCAATATATCAGCATATGAGAGGGTGGCGTCTTACCCATTAGACAGCATCCTGGGCTCAAACCGAGAGTAGTTGGAGAGGTAAGAATATATAGAGACAAGGCTGGCAAGCTAGACAAGGTGGAGGGAACGGATTTAACTATACCTTTCCGTGATATGTTATTTCGTCGTCCTGGCCCTAGTCAAGGGGAGGGTGATTTTGTATTTGCAGAGGAACTCCTCGAGCTTGTCAAGGATGTTAAGGATAATATGGGGTAATTCGAATGATGCCTTTTCTGTGATTAAAGCTTTAGTCAAGGCATCCAGATATCCACCTCAGAACTCCTCACTTTCCATCTGTCTCGCCGTCATTCGGTAATTCTAAGAGCCGCGCAGACAGTACATACGATCGGCTCAGACGGCAGAGATAGATCCCCGCTAAAGAGACGTCTAGTTGAGCATTGAAGCCAGTCCAGGCTAAAAATAACTTGTTCGAGAGACGGCAAAAGGTCAGCCGGGGCTGAGAGTGCGGCCTCTTAGGTTTGGAAGCCAGGCCACAGTCATTTGTCGACCGAATCTTCCACTATGCATATTCCTCTAGCAGACTCATAACTGTTATTCCTGCGAAGCGACTCTGTCACGTCAAAGGTAACTATCCGATATGGCGGGGCGTTTTATTCATCGACACACTAATAATACAGTACGCAGGATGTTGTGACGTGAGCTTCCTGGAATACGATGTTTTTTTCGTGAGCTAGCACCCCGAGCAGGGCCTAGACGAAGTAAGTTGCCATCGTCGCACACTTAACATTATTAGTGATACTCATTGGCTGAAGATATCAGAAATATCGATCGCGATGTTGCTAAATTACCAATGATAGTTTACGCTTATTAAGACTTATTCGTTAATAATAACGTTTGGCTTAGTTAAGCAATAAGAACTTCGTCTTTCGCAAGACGCAAAAACCGCAACTCAACAACTCACGACACGAGGATGGACAAGAACCCAGGCTGGAGATACCATTTCTCCAGGTGGCCTCAAAGGCAGCGTTTTCTTATCAGAGATATGATTGTTGCCTGAATAAAATACGTAGGGATTTCAAAAAAAAATTTTGACTCATATAACTAACGGTTGCTAACTTCAGGGTGAACCGGTCAACTCCTGTACAAGCCTTTATATATGTACACAAAAGTGCTCTGCAGGCAGCTAGAGTTAAGGTGGTTACTCCGATGGCTAACTTTGACCAGGTAAGGTTCATCTTTCGCCTCTTCATCGAGATAATCCAGATATTCCCAACGCTAACGCATGTTTAGGATCAAGGGTTGCAGGCTGCAAGAGGTCAGAAACGCCACAATCTAGATATTCCCATACATCCAGGCAAGATGTGCACAACACAAGCACATGGGAGATGCCAACAGTATCTGATAGTGTGCCTCAGGGGAAGCGAGCCGTGACGCTTTGGTCTTCTTTTCTTCTGGCTGGAACGGCTCGCTGTGGACTTGGGCTTTTCCTTTTTTTTCTTTTCTTTTCCCACTGTCCAATAGACAAGACTATCGAGACGAGCAGGCGTTGGAGTGGCTGCTCCCGACACCCGAAGCAGAAGAAACATATCTTTGGGGAGGTTTGCCTTCGCAGAGACTTGTC
>NW_003299160.1:27422-29390 GCF_000151145.1 Microsporum canis CBS 113480 | reverse complement strand
CTTCATCGGCACCGAGCTCTCTCTCTTTCTGATCTGTCGCCGCTGCACAACTACTGGGCATCCCGCTCTCCCGAAGGTGGAGCCAACCCAGTTACAACTAGGCTATATGTACTGTCTATCGATCGGGCTAACAAGGAACCTCTAGTGCAATGTTCGTCATACCAGCTGTACGGGATCCTACAGGGCATCTTCGCCATCTCGGCGGACGTGCTGATGCTGGCCATCGCGATCCCCCTCTTCCTCAGTCTACGACTGCCGAAGAAGCAAAAGCTCATCCTGCTGTTCGTCTTCGGGATGGGCATCTTCGTGGTGATCGCGGCGGTGCTGACCAAGCTCTACTGCCTGGTCCCCTGGCTGATATCCTACGTCTACATGAACTGGTACCTGCGCGAGGCCACCGTGGGCATCCTGGTGACCTGTCTGCCCATGACCTGGTCCTTACTTCGAGA
Organism: Microsporum canis CBS 113480; assembly: GCF_000151145.1. Lineage (NCBI taxonomy): Eukaryota > Fungi > Ascomycota > Eurotiomycetes > Onygenales > Arthrodermataceae > Microsporum > Microsporum canis. The sequence continues at coordinate 28,941 of NW_003299160.1, read as the reverse complement.
CCTTTTCCCCATGCTCACCAAGTGGGCATCTGCCACCTCTGGCCTGTCCGGGACTACCACCTCGTCTGGGACCACTCGGTATGGATACGGCGGCAGTCGTAGTTACGGCCGCAACCCGCGAAGTAACAACTCGAACAAGACGGCCTCCTGCCGCCTGCCGTCGTGGTGCTCCTCTTTCCACCAGCACAAGGACCACATGCAGCTGGACGACTTTAACCAGTGGCGCTCCGGCCTGCAGCACCTCCCCACCATCGACGACAGCCCCAAGGACGATGCACAGCCCCGGGTGCCCGTCTGAGGCTGTTCCTCCTGTTTCTCTTGTACCAATATAGATACCCAAGGTCGGCGTTTGGCTCGTATTGTTATATGGTGTCTCTGGGGTCTTCTCTCTACTTATACATAGTGGTGTTCTTTTTCCTTGTTTTGTTATATATATATAGCCAGCGTGACGACAGAATGATGATCTCTATTTAAACATACATCATGTACGCTCGAGAGCTACCCTTGTAGTATTAAGTAATAGGCCCAAGTCGTCTTCCCTGTCGCTTAAAAAAAGTCTTCGCCCAAGACATGCCGAACCGCCTTACGACTTCTTGCCTCGGCCCAACAAATCCCCAACAAACGCCCAACAAAACAGGGACACGAAGGCCCACAGATGCAGGGAAAGTCAAGGAAGCTACTATGTAAGGGGGATGCTGGGGGAAGGCGAGGGGGGGGAATAAAAGAGAGGGATGAAGCGCGAAGGATGAGCAAGTGAGGATGCCAGAGCAGTGATACCAGAGGCAGCGATAGAGACGGTGAGGATATCGCAGACACAGAGAATACCATAGGCAGGACAGGAGATACCCATAGGAGACTCTTAGAGTATCCCCAACAAAGACTTGCTCTTCCTTACGTCCTTTCTCTTACTAAACTTGCCTCCTCTTATACAGCAACGTTTTTGCCTCTTCTCCTGCTCTTTTATCTATTGACTCGATCTCTCATCTGGTACTCTCTTATCTGCTGTCCTATCTTCTGCTTGCTCCTACTGCGTACTCCCGGAAAGGACTGCAAAGATGGCCCTCCACCTTGGCCTCCCGCCCTCCGCCCTCTTCAGCTTTCCGCCTGACCCCCGCCCCGCCGTCCTCCCGCCCGCCGCCGAGCCTCTCTCATGGCACCGCCCCTTCAACGTTCCGCCGGCACTCTACTCCCGCCTGCTGGATGCTCGCGTCCCCCTCGCCATCGCGGGCTCCTATGCACTCGTCGTCTGTCTGTTGAACCGCCTCAACCGCAACAGCGGGTACCGGCCATGGAGCATCAGCAAGACACGTCCCTTTAAGGCGTTTGTCGTCCTGCACAACGTCTTTCTCGCCCTCTACTCTCTCTGGACCTTTCTGGGCATGGTCCGCGCCTTTCGTCTCTCGTGGCCGGACCCGTCTGTTGCTTCTGCTTCTGCTTCTGCTGCCGGCAGCGTTGGTGGCAGTCAGCTGGCCGCGGTGGTGGACTGCCTGTGCAAGATCAACGGCCCCCGCGGGCTGGG
>NW_003299160.1:21963-27278 GCF_000151145.1 Microsporum canis CBS 113480 | reverse complement strand
CTCCAAGTTCTACGAGGTGTTGGACACGGCCATCATACTCGCCAAGGGGAAGCGCTCTTCCACCCTGCAGACTTACCACCACGCCGGGGCCATGATGTGCATGTGGGCTGGCATCAGGTACATGGCGTCGCCCATCTGGATCTTTGCCTTGTTCAACTCCTTGATCCATGCCATGATGGTAGGTCTATCACCATATCAATACGTGTCCATAGCTATCCGTGTCTGTGCTAACGGCTATAGTATACATACTACACGTTAACAGCGTTGAGAGTGCGCGTGCCGGTGAGGATCAAGCGCTCCCTCACGACAATGCAGATCGTCCAGTTCGTGGTTGGCACCCTCCTCGCTGCTGCTCATCTCTTCGTCTCCTACTCTGTCCCCGTCCCCGTGGCCCGCCCACTGGCCCTTCGCCCGCTCACCCAGTCCATCCCCTCAGGCTCGGAGTCCGGAACAGGTATTGGGCCCTGGTTGAAGAAGCTTGCCTTTAGGGCTGCCGGTGCGGACGGAGTGGCCTCCAACGTCCTCTCTGCCAACGGGACTCTCTTCGGCCGCGACGGTGCTGACGCTGCCCACGCTGTCGTCAACCACCGGGAGCTCAGGTACTCCCTCGAATCCGCCACCGTCCCCTGCATCAACACTTCCGGTCAGGCCTTTGCCATCTGGCTCAACCTCGTCTACCTCCTCCCGCTCACCTTCCTCTTTGTCCGCTTCTTCGTGCGCTCCTATCTCCGTCGCACCACCGACCAGCGTGGACACCACCACGTCTCGGAAAAAGCCGGCCTGGCCATCAAGGACGTCACGCGCGAGATCACCAACGCCGTCATCGAGATGCACGGAGATGTCGTCTCCGATCTCTCCTCGGGGACATCCACCCCCCGTCCGGAAGCCGCGTACGAGGCTAACGTCCTTGACCTGCTCAACCGCAAGCAGCGTCATGCCGAACAATCCATCTCATCCAGCCGGCCACTTAATACTTCTGCTGCTGCTCCTACCTCTACTACTGACGAGCAAAAGTACGAAGCTAGCGTGAAGGACGTCATGTCTGCCAGGGAGAAGGAAATCGACAGACACCCAGAACAGTCCACCGCTATACACGTCGAGAACTCACCTACTCCCGTCCATCGCAGGAAGAAAGCTCATAGACGTCATTAGTTCTTTTTCCTTTTTTCTCTTACTTTTTTCCTTTCTTCTACTTCCTCAAGGCTTTCCCTCATTCTATGGCGTCGGGTATTTAAAAAAGTTGGTCTAGGGGGCATGGACGGTTCATGGACAAATGCCGTACTCTGTATTCTTGTATTCTACTTTCTACCATTAATACTATATCCATATCTACCTCCATCTACATCTACCAACTTCCTGCTTCCATCTATGATGTAATACCACGTGATAAGCTGACGTCAGCATCTAAAACTCCAAACTTCAACTTTCGCCTTCAACAAGAAAAGAAGAAAAGAAACTCGACCAAGCGAAGACAACTCGACCACCAACGACTTGACACATCAGATCTACGGCTACAGCTTCAGTAGAAGAGACGAGACGGGACGAGACGCACCCATGAGCGGCTTCAAGGGTCTCGTCAAGGATGGCTGGCACCCCAAGGGCAACGACGGCGGCCGCGAGAGCTGGAGGGGAGACTTCAAGGGCATCAACCAAGTGGTCTGTCTCCTTATACAAAGGCTGGGTCTGGCATGTGATGAGCTAACCTGCATCTAGGCCGGATGGGTGGGAAAAGGGAAAAGCACTGGAACCACGGCCGAGCCTCCGCGCGCCAGTAGGCCTATATCAAGTCTAAGAGACCCTGCCTCCTTTGGACGGCCGCCTCAGCGAGGACAGCCGCAGCAGCAGCAGCATAATGAAGCTGCTGCTGTGAAACCTGCTCCGCCCCCTGTGCCTCGTCGAGCAGATACTTCAGGTACCTCGACCTCGACATCAATGCCGACGAACACGCTGCTACCACCGCCCCCTCGACGGGCCAACGATGCGGGTTCCACCAAGACTAAACCGTCTCTACCGCCCAGACTACCTCCTCGTCGCGAGACTGCTGCTGAACAGACTCGTCACGACTCTCCTCCCCCTGCTTATGAACTTGCTGCCAACCCTGCCACCGCTGCTACTGCTGCTGCAGGCAGATTAGGCGCCATAGGGGTTTCAGTGCCTGCGCTTGGAATCAGTGGAACCCAGTCTCAGGGCCAGGGCCAGGGCCAGGCCCAAGTGCAGATTCCCCCAGAAGCCTCACACGCCGTGACCTCTGTAGCCCAAAGCGAACTCCAACAGCGGTTCAACCAGATGAGCCGTTCCGTCCCTCCTCCCCATCCTCCTCCCACTGCTTCCACCACCTTACAACCTCCTCCTCCGCAACGAAGTTTATCAGACAACCCCCACTCCTCATCATCCAGCTCTCTAAACTCCTTCCGCGAACGCCACAATGACCACATCCAAGCTGGCATGAACAAGCTTAACGGCCTCGACCAGAAATACGGCATCTCAAAGAAAATAAACAGTTTCATCGAGGACCAAAAATCTCCTGCTTATCCACAGGGACAGCAGCCCCAGCAACAGCAACAGTGTCAATACCAGCATACTCCCACTCCGCCTCCGCCACCGCATCCGTCAAATCCATATTCCAACCCTGACGGCAGCTCTTCCAAGCCGGATCTGAATAATCGCAAACCTCCGCCGCCACCACCACCAATGAAGCCTGGCTCCCTTGCTTCCAATGCCGTCAGCCATTCTCCTTCTCCGCCACCGTTGCCTCTTAACACCAAGCCGCGGTGAGCCATCATTAGTACTTTATTGTTCGTGTCTACTTTACCTTGCACAATATACATTCGACGGAGTAGGGAGCATGTTTGTTTTGCTTTGTTGTTTTTGAGGATTGGCTTCTTTGCTATTCTTATACCTATCCACCCTGTCTTGCGAGGTTCAATCTTAGGTTAGAAATTAATATTCTTTTATGCTTCATTCAATATTACTCCATCAAGTTAATAAGTGATGAATTTAGCCATGATTTATATAGTGAGTATCCCACTTCAAGGCAGGTTAAAAAGGCCGTCTTCCGACTCCAGAATTCCAATCCTTAATTACCAACAAACATTGTAAAAAATGCCTCGACCAAAGCCCAAGAACGCATTCAAGGAGGAATCCTCCATTCCTCTCTCGCTAGAAACACATTGGTTCATCGGCGAGAAGCCAAAGTTCCCTTATCCGGCGCTGCGAGAGCTAGGCACGATCCTAAACGCCGATTATCAATGGGAATCAATAGATAGCGCCGCCCTAGACGGCAGTATGGACCACATCTTCATCGGTGCAGTGATATGGGAGGACGAGGGCAGTGATATCCATGCTACCAGCGACGTCATCACCAAGATCCGCGTCCGTTGGAATTCAAGGGACGTCAACCGCACGATGAGCGGGGAGGTGAAAAACATATACACGGGTCCACAGCTGCAGGAGGAAACTGGCCACACGACAGACGGGCCGGGGAAGAAGATAACGGGAGAGCAGCTCTCGCTGGCCGCGGACTGGTATGGTGGATATATACTTGCATACTGCAAGGGCCGGATCGGCCTGCATGTAGGAGACGGCGAGTGCTGGACTCTAGCCTACCGAGCACTCGAGGAAGCTGGCCGACAGGCACTGCGGAAAGACGGTCGCGAACCACCCTTGTTGAGTACCGGTCGAGTCCACGGCCACCTCATATTCGAATGGCATGCGTCGCCAGAGTATCCCGTCACCGTTGCCAGCGGCATCATGCAGCATGTTCCTGCCGCCCCAATAAGAGCGGGGGATATCCTGGAGCTAGCGGACGGTCGGTTTCGAGCCATCAACCTGGCCCTGTCGGGCCTTGTGAAGCAGGAGGAAAACGTCCGGTTCAAAGCCCACACGGCTGTCATCACGGCGCTAGAGGACTGTACGCTCAAAGTCATAGAGCAAAACGGTCGCATCAAGTCCATCGTCGCGGAGAACGAGTATAACCTCAGAAACATGGTAGGTGGAGCGGTGCGAATCTACCGTCCGCTAGGCGTCTCGCTCGTCTCTGTCTCCGCCGGCCGTCGCGATGTTTCTGCTTCCCTTTCTGGCGTCTGCGATAAATGGTGACTAAGCAAGGGGCGAGTTGATGTCACGTTACCTTTGACGCAAGGTTCACGCGGCTGAGCTTATTTACAGAATAGCCAATGAAAGCCCGTAATTACACGAAATAACCGAGCTGCGGCTCCCACCGGTCGGTTGGAATAAGCTAAATTGCGATAACTCAATTCGGTGGGGAAATGTGGAGCTTTATAATACATCGACTTATATTGCAGGATTGATAGGCCTTGATATCAATCGGGAAAAAGTAATAATATATGATAGCATTTCAATTAAACATCATCGCGGATTCTCCACTCGGTGACAAGTAATTGGGACCTTTACGAGGTGGAAATCACATAATTTCCCGCATGGCCGCGCAAACAATGTATATTTCCCCCCGCCTGCACTTGGCAAACTATGTCACACAGCTTCGGGGACAAAAGTGCAACGAGATATGAGATTCTAGAATTCTAAAAGGGAAAAGATAATTGGAAAAGTGGAAGGAGAGGCAGAAATGTAGTGTATATGAAAGACATAACGATTTTCTCGCTGTCATTATTAAATCGGAAAAAGAAATAGAGAAAAGAGAGAGAAAGCAGCAGCAGATCAGTCTCAACGGAAATGAAAACAAGTCAAAGCCGAGGAGCGGAGTTGATGATGAGAGAAGGAAAAACAACCGGGTGAGTCAGTGTTAGCTAAGAGAACTAGGTAGAGAAAAGCAGGGCGCTGATTGGCATCTATCCCTTTTATTTAAAAGAAACACTCGCACACGGGCACGCCAGCTAGGCAGAGGGCAAAGTCGCCGCATAGCAGAATCACACGTGGAATAAAAAAAGGAGACATACTAAAGACGAAGACCGCAACCATTACAAGGACAGTAGAGTTTAAGAGAATAAAGAACAAATGGACAACAAGAGAGATAAATCTGGTGGTTGTAGGGAAAACGAGGGGCAGATTGTTACAGATTTGGAAACGCCTGACCGTCGTCCTGGGGAACGAAACGCCACCAAAGATGCAAAGAAAGTTCATTAAAAGAAGTGTGTGTAGACCTTTGAAGATTCGTGCACTTCCATCTCCTGCAGCAAAGAAAACTAGTTAGTAATGGGATTATACCAATACAGAAGAGAATATGTAATAGTTTGACATACCATTTTGAAAGTATTAAGCTCCTCCTTAATCTGTTGTGCAAGTAGAGGGGTGAGACGGTTACACGTCGCCACATCTCCGCGCCTATCATACTCGCC
>NW_003299160.1:0-20481 GCF_000151145.1 Microsporum canis CBS 113480 | reverse complement strand
CAAGTAGAGGAGTGAGACGGTTACACGTCGCCACATCTCCGCGCCTATCATACTCGCCACTGGCCAGGTATCGTGGAACTGAATTCGAGGACTGAAAGAATGTTTCTACCGGTGGTAGACTGTGGGGTGCCGGGAGCACTTTGGCCAGAGGTGGTAAAGCGGCCAGCAGGGAGGAAATAGTCTTCTCCCTCAATGGTGACAGAGTCGGTGCGTCGATGACCAGAGCGGGGAGGGCGGTCACCGGCGGAACTACTAGGGGCACTGCTGGAGCGTTGGGATACAGGGCGTTGGAGAGTGGGAACAGGCGCAAGATCTGTTGTGGGGCGGAGGTTCGGGGATGAGTTTGAGGAGTTGGTGCCTGATTCTGTGATAAAACATGTTAGGCGAGGATCACCTAGTCTGAAAAGAGAAAGGGGGCTGAATGGCATTATGACGTACTTTTGAGGATACCCTTTCTAACTGCGGCCAGCACCTCAGCGCGTTCCTGGTCGCCGCCGAAGATGCTCTTTCTGGCATTTCGATCTGCATTTCCACTAGCATCCGACTCAACAGACCGTCGCTCTGATGCAATCTCTTGCCTTGCGACGCTAACCTCAGGGAGAACTGGGGGCCCTTTGCCGACAGCATCCCGCTGGGCTTCCACTGTTACCATGGAGACTTGCGGGACGGGAGCAGCAATCCTGGACGTGTCTGTGGGTGTGTTATAGACAGATTTGGGGCGGAAAAGGCCAACGAGAGACCTTGTAGATCGTTTGACGCCATTGCCCATTTTGCGGAGCATGATGGACGCGGACGAGGCGGTAGAAGAGACTGATATGTTATCAGTAGAGCCAGTGAAGATGTTGCCCTGACCAGAGTAGATACTCTCGCCTAGCCCACCGGCCTCTTGCTTGGCCGCAATGGCAGCTTGCTCGGGACCCAGCTCTTCATCAAGCTGTTGTTTACGGGGAGCGCTGACAGTTGGCTCGGGAGTGGAGATACCACGAAGTTCCGCAACACTACTGAACGAAAGGGCACGCCGTAGTCGTGACTTGCTTCCCTTTCCTTGGCCCTTCTTGGATATCTCGATAAGGCGTTTGGCCGCAGGGCTTGGGGTGTCAGTAACATTTGGTGTCTGGTTTCTCGTTTCAGATGTGGGTTTGGAGGACGTCGTGGGCATTAAAGTCTCATCAGTATCAATATTAACTGGCTTGGATAATGGAGATGGAGTGCTCGAACGCTTTGGAGTGTCCGCAGGACGAGCGATCGAGGCAGGGGTTGTTTTTTTTGTTGGGTTGGGAAGTGGAGGTTTCTGTTCCCTTTTCAGATTTCACCTATGCCATTGTCAGTATCGGTTATCGAGCAGAGACAATTGTGAGGAGTACGTACTGAACCGGAAGAGGAAGTGACGGAGGCGGAATCGGCAGCGTTTGGTGGTGGGGGTGTGCCACTCAGGGGGAATTCAGAGAGAGCCATCTCATTTGCATGGGGAGAGGGGTGAGAGTCGGGAAAGTTGATGAATCCAACAGTTTCGATGCTACCCATGCTCCTGCGCCGGTATCGCTTCGCGAGTTCGGTGCTAGAAGGGCTGGAATCATCCGTCACGGCAGCATCCGCGCTGGCTCCGCGGGTATGGCGTGCAGTTTGTGTGCGTGGTTTACCTGGGATGTCGACGATTGAAGGAGTGAGAGATTTGGCAGCCTGGGCCGTTGTCATGCCAATGTTGTTGTTGAGCAGGCCCAGAGAGCTAGAGGCATTGGGTTCTGTAGTAGTGACGGGGGAGGAAGCCTGGTCTCCACGGCGTTGACCACGGCGATATCTGTCCGGAGACGGTTTGCTCGGCGTTGAAGCTGCAGGAAGGGACGCAGGAAGAGTGAGATCGATCGCAGAAGCAGGGCGAAGACTCAGCTCGGAGGTGCCTTGGCGTCTGGGAAGCGAGGAGTCGTCCTTGGAGAGATGTGAATGAAAGGAAGAATTAGAGGAAGGTGAATTGGATACTGAATTGGATACCGAGCCAGCAGTAGAGAAGTGAGTGCGTGGAGGGATGGTTCCAGGGTAGAGAGTGTTTTGGTTCTGATTCTGATTTTGGGTTTGGGGTTGGGTTTGAGCCTGAGTCTGTCGTTGGACGTTTGCAGCTGGACTGCCACCAACTGGCAGCCCAGGAGTGGTTGTGAAGGCGTATGGGGCAACTGGCTGGGTCATTCGGTAACCGGTAGGGGCAGAGGGCCCATTTCCGCCGCTGTATGAAGGGCGGGTGTGATTCTGATTCCGGGCCATTTGGGTCTGGTTCTGAACTTGCGACTGGTGCTGTATGGGGGTAGTGAAGGAGGATGAAGACGCAGGACGGGATTGCAGCAAGGTAATGGTGCCGGCTTGCTGTGGAATCGTTTGGACCAGTGCGGCCATGTTGTAACACTATGGTATCAAAATGGGAGTGGTGGTTGTAGGGTGCGATAATCCGGGAGGAGGAGGGGGGGTGAAGGATCAGATAGATCTGCCCATGAGGAAATAGAGACAAGAGGACTAGGGCGGTGCTAGAACGTATGGAAAGGAAGAATGGTCCGTTGGTGGTTTGCTGGTAGTTTGAGGGCGGTTTTGTTGGCCGAGTGCAAAAAGTCTCTGGGAGAAGAAAGTCGTTAGTTTTTTGAGGCTGTTGCTATGACGCGAGAGAGGACACGTCTTGGCCGGATTTCAGCAACCACAACTCCACCGAACGTCAAATGTAGAGAGAGTTACGAAGCTGTGGAGAGAGAGAGAGAGAGAGTGGACTCACCTGGGGAACGAGTAGATGATAGCTGAAAAAAAGAAGACAAGCAGGAGAACCGTGGTGGAAAGACGCTGGAAGAAGCCGTAGAGTGCTGAAACAACAAGACAAAACCAAACAACAATATAGAAGAGGGAGGGAACCGATCAAGATGTCGAGCCGGACAAGGTATTCCAGAGGTCTAAGTCCACCAAAGCAATAAAAAACATGTACTGGAAAAGAAGTAAAAAAGAAAAAGGGCGTTGGAGAGGAAGAGACAGGGCAAAGGACGGAGAGGAACCAGGGGAAAAGCAAAGAAGGGGGAAAGAGGAAAAGGGAAAAAAAAAGGAAAACGAGGAGCACCACCGCCTCAAAAAGGCTCCCCCGAGCGGGAGGGAAACGAGAGAGCAAAACGATGGACGCTGCAAACGAAAAAGGTGTCAACGCCAACACAACGACTGGAAGAAGAAGAAGAAGAAGAAGAAGAAGAAGAAGAAGTTGAAGTCGTTTTTTTTCTGCCCTTTTTTGATAGAACGAAACAAAAGGCGGCGAAAGGAGGGAGAAAGGGAAGAAGTTGGCCAATCAGAGGACGAGGATGTAGATGACTAATCTTGAAGGACGAAAGTAGTAGTGATCAACATGAATATAGCGTTATCATTGGTTGATGTGATTAGTCATGGTTTACGTATGCTAGTAAGATGATGAAGACGAGAATAAGAAGAGAGGATAGAAGAGGAGATGAGAAGACGGAAAAGAAGAGAGCTAGAGAGAGCTAGAGAAGGAGATGGGAGAGAAGAGAGATCGGGAGATGAGGGCGAGATGAGGCGAGGTGGAGGCCCCTATGGGGATATACAAGATGCGATGCTCTGCTCCGTACACCGTCGAAGAGGATAGCAGAAGAGACCAGTAAGAAGTGTATGCTGGATGAGGATTGTCTTCTCGAGGTTATGTCTTGGTCGTTCCTCTGTATTCAAGACATCTCGAAGCTTATCCGGAGCTGTGTCGGATATGAATATCCCCTTCGCTCCCCATTTATATACACACATATATACACACATAATATACTCTGTATATATATACTCCGTACGCTCCACTTCAACAGTGCTGTTCCTCTTCCTACCTCATCTTCTTCAGCTTTATCGACTTCTTCGTCGACTTCTGCCCTTCTCCGCGATCACATCGAACTCCAGGACAGGGGCAGGACAGGCCCGAGACACGACAACCGCAGAAGGAATAGCCATAAGCGATCCCACACGCAAGCCTTCTTTTTTCTTCTTTCTTGACCTTTTCTTTTCCCTCCGCCCCCCAGGGATGATGATGGCTCATCATAAGATCATCCGGACGCCCCTACTTGACTCCACCTTCTGATCTTAACATGATGCAAGCAATTTAACTTAGGCTAGCGCCGTGTCTCAACCCCTAGCTAGTTCTCTCCTCTCTTTTTTATCCCCGTTACCTGCATATTCGAGGGGGAGCCCAGAGTTCGAGCGGCAGTCGAAAAGATAAGAGCCTTGGGGAGAACGTCTCGTCTGCTTCCGATACGTATCCGTACGCATAACCGCAGAGTGTATAAATACAAACTCATTTCCTTGCGGGTCGATGCTTTTATCCATAAGTGCCCTGATCAGCATAGGTTCTTCTGGTTCGGTTGCTGGTCGAGCATGCGAACCTGTGGAGACCCCAAGACGTGCATTGTATAACTCGCTCCTTCGCTCACGGGCACATACACACACAAACCCATTCTCTCCCAGAGGATACGAGGGCAGTTGTCTCAGCTTCGCCCCAAATTCATGCCCACCACAACAACAACGCCTGACCTCCCCCTCTTTTTTCTTTCGCTTGCCTTGATCTTCCCCTTTTGTAGATGTTGTAACCCCGTAACTCATGCATAGATATTGGCCTCCAGTCTTCCCACCGCCTTCTTCTTTGTTGCTCGCTGAACGTATCGGAACGCTCTACCGGCCACCGAGGCGTGATTGGTCTCGCTCGTCCCTTCACTTCAGCTAGTTCCTGCTTGCGAAGAAGCCAAAAAAAAAAAAGCAACCAGCAGCGCATGTAGTGTACATGTATGCAGAGAGCCATACATAGTATGTACGCACTCGGCTAGAGGGTTTGCTGAGATCCGCCGCGATGTGTTACATATACACACGCATTAAGAGTACATCAGGCTGCATAGGTAGGCCATATTCATATTCAGGAGTATCATATTATACGCGTCCTTAACTCTCCGTAATTAGGATGTGAAAAGTTACTTCGTCTCGATTTGTTTTGTTGCCTCTTTGGGAGTTTCCCTAATTATGTAATCGATAACGTCAAATGTCAGAGACTAAAAAAAGAAAACCATCTTGATAGTCAACATGGAAGAACATCTTTCATCAGCCTCGCATCTCTTCATGGATCATAGAGACATGATGGCCTGTTTTATGTATAAGGCAGATTTTGCATGGCTCCACAGATGTGGTAGATACCCACTGCCAGTGTATATGGTGTATATGTATACGTATATATATTCCTCCCTAAACACCCAAGGACGATTCTAACTTGCCGTTCTGATTATACCCTTTAGATGGCACCGGCTGTCATCAAGCAGGCCGAGTCCAAAGAAGATTTGTCCCAGCAATACCATGCAAGATGGTTCTTCCATCAACTGTGCCGCAAACTAGACCAAGGTCCAGCCGCGGGATGTCATCACAACAACAACACAGAGCTTGCTCTATGACAGTTAGAAGCGACTGGTGCTCTCAGCAGATAAAGAAAGGGGGGAAATAGACAGAGACTGTTAGTCACTAAACGACTTAAATTCACCACCCTGTTTCTTTCTTCAGACATTCATCTTCGTCTCTTGCAATATATTCACTCATCTTGCTTTACCGGCTAACTCAGCCTATCAACACTCATTCACGTCCATAAGTTATCATATATAAAAGATACGATCTCGCAGCATTCGACCCCCGACCTCTTTCCCAATGTGCAACGCGTTTTCGATCTTTTTCAAATGCGGGCACCTCGAGAACGCCCAGGGTATCCCGTGTGGAGGACCAGACTGTCCAGCCTCTTTCAGGCAGCTTACAAGCCATCAGGTCTGTCTAAACTGCGCTCCTTACGAGTACATGGACATGCGTCACGCGAACATGAACCAACCTGCCGTATATGATGACTTTCTGTTCGAACGAAACTTCGATATCGAAATGATCGACCCTGAAATCTACAATGGCATCGCGGGAGTTGATGAACGGAGCATCTCATTTGAGCAGCTAGAGAACTCCAACCCAAGCCGTCACCAGGGCATCCAGCTTGATATTCCAGCAGAGCTAGATGGTGGCATCCAGGGGCTCCAGATCGAGGCTCCACCTCGCCCTACCTTCATCTACCCTCCTCCTGTCAATCCGCTTTTCGGTTGGGACCACATGGGGCAAATCCACCAACACCCAAGCTACCAAGACTATGCACCCAGCCCAGAGGGGGAAGATGTTTCTTGCGCCCCTCAAGCTCCTGTCATGCCTTCTTCTTCTTCCTACAGGCCCTTTGGGGATAGTGACATGATAGCTGAGTACGCCACTCCTTCCCCCCCGTTTATGCCGTGGCTACGGAATAAAGCGGTCTTCAGCTCCGACGAATTCTCTGGCAGTGCACCACTAGCATCTAGACGCCCAAATCCACGTGAACTAAGTCCTACCCCTGGTACACGTGGCCATGAGACGTTTCTAGACGCAGCGTCCGCGATCTTGGACCTTCCATTGCCATGGCACCAGAATAATACCTTACGTGAATTCCTGGCTGAACATGAAGATGGAGATAGTTCTGAGGATGAAGATGAAGAGGAAATTGACCATTCGGTTCCCCAATTTGCGAAGATACGCCAGCCGAACTTTTTACGCGACGATTATGACGAGTTACCACCGCTGAAGGGCCTGGCCGCCTCGACTAGCGGCTATGCTAAGCTTGGCACCACTCAAAAGCCTACACCAGCCGATACCGAAGATGGCACTGCCAGTAAGTCTGGAACTGTTACCAGAACTTTTCCTGCCGTCAAATCCGGGCCTTACTCCCTTGCTCGCTCTAGTTGAGGCTATGTCTATGTCATACGCCAACTAGCTGTAACTCTCTAACTCATCAATTGCGATCTTCACTTGGTGGGAAATATGACAGCACTGTTTTGAGTATTCTGTGTACCAGGACATCGCCTAGGCGTGGCAAGATACTTGGTTTTTTCAATGCCATGTAGCTTTTCTTTCCTCTTTATGCTTCCCGCAATATTTCAGTTGTATACGATTTCTTTTCTGTATTTTTGTTTTTTAACCACCTGATGGGCGCAGGAGAAAAGGGTGGACATGAAAAGGAGCCAGATCATTCATCTTATGTTTCGTCGTTTGGAAGGAGAGGGAAAAATAGAAAACAAAATGGCCACTTGGTCGCTACATCTCTTGAGATATTGCTTTTACTTTTTGTCTTTTTTTTTTTCCTTTTTGAAATTTGTTCAAGGTGATGCATAAACTAATTACATAGTCTGATCACAACCTCAGTTAATCCCCTCCGTTTATTGGAAATCCTCATGGTATACTAATGACTTCTCAGGCCATATTGTCTTGCTTCTCGTTAGAGCTCATATCCGTACCCTCACCCACCGTAGACATATCATCATCAAGTCCCTCGAAAATCATAAACTTCTCATTCTTCGCGTCCGTCTCGTCTGGAACAATATTTCCATTTTGAACCTCACAGTCCTTTAGCACACAGTCTCGGCCAAGTTTGCTTCTTCGCCCAACGATACACCCGATCAGCTGGCATCGTTCACCAACGACGGCCCCATCCATCAGTAGACATCTAGTGAGTCGTGCGCCTGACGCGATATGACAGTTAGCTCCAATAATTGACTCCTTAATGATGCACTTGTCCTCTACTGTAACGTTTTCGGCAAGCAAGCAGTCAGATTTGGAAATTGTACAGCGCTGTGCGATTCCGGGTGGGTATGCAATCTTGTTAGTATGGGCTAAGGGAGAAATGGTAGTGTTGGGCGTGTGTGAATCACTGATGGCGTCTAGCTTTGCAAGGCGGAGCGAGATGGATAGTAGAAGCGCAGAGTTATCTACCCTTCGAATTAATGGCATGGAAGGCCTAGATGGAGCTACGTAGCCGAGGAGTGGTGGGGTATTTATTTTCTCGGCTGTGGTGGTTGACAAACCTTCGGCCTGGTCATCGGCGGCGTGGAAGCTGTTTGACAGACTTGTTGGGATCGTCCTCGACTGGATATCAAACTCGCGGGTTGACTTGGTGGTGCTCATGCTCATCAAGTCAATCTCTTCTTCAATGTGTCCACTGGAGCGGCTGTCTGTCTTTCCCTCTGAATCTTTATCCGAAGATAGGAGGTCCTGGATGCCGAGTTTGGCAGCCAGCCCCTTCTGCCAGCCAGCCTTTGCCCACCAGCCAAGCAGATCTTCACTAATGCTCTGGAATTTTTCATTCCTCAGGGCCATCTCCTTGACCCAGTACGGGAAAAAGTAGATGTGTGCATCACGATAGCCAGTCAGAATCTTGATCCGCCCGTGCTTCTTTAGCAGCGAGTACCGTATGAACAGTGCCTTTTTCTCTTCGATTGAGTCCTTCAACGTATCCATCGGCATTGTATATGCAACTCTGTGCAGGCCTGCGCGCACAGAAGCTGGAGTTGCGGGTGATCCCTGGACAGCGGGGGTTTCATCCCCGCTTAATGGGGCAGTGACAAGGAAGTCAGCAACCTCATCTTTAATTTTCTCCTCATTGGTGGGCAACGGGTACCAGACACCGAGACCTCCCCTTCGTCCCACTTTCTCTCCGGCGAGCCCTAGAAGACTAGATGATCCAGGTAATAGGGCCGAGCCATCGGCTGTCCCGTCTAGCGAGCCTTGCGTCATCATCCATGCTTCAAGGAGGGATTGCCCGGGCAAATCACATATTAGATCACAAGGTAGGACTATAAAGTCCGTTTTTATACACGCCTGGACCTCCGGTAGCCGAAGAAGCTCTGCAGTGCCCGTGGTCGGAGAAAGATCCGCTGGCGCGAGGAGTGTTGGCGTGGGGAACTGAATGGATGTGAGATGAGGATTTTGAGATAAAGCAGTCTTCATGACAGAGTGGCTGGTAGGCGATGTGATGAGGGTGATGTCTACACCGACGGGTAAGCAAGCAAACATAACATATACGCGGATGCAACATAACGAATCAAACGTTTCCCATGACTTAACGGGAACAGATGTAACATAAAACAGAAAATGACATGAAAAATAACGACCAGAAAACATAAAGGTAGTAAAGGGATATCCAAGATGTAGAGACGGCCGATGTTTAAACATCAGAGGGCAGGGGGAGACCTACTGGTAATACCTAGGCGATAGCACCAGTCCATGGGGTACCACACCATAGGCCGATTTGCAACCGGTACCAACGCCTTTGGAAATTCCTCTGGGATAGAAGTGAATGTGTTCAGCGAGGCTCCTGGCCCACAGAGGATCAAGGCCTGGAAGCCTGTCTGCGGCAAGCCTAAGTGCGGCATGGTGGCAGGCGTTTTTATCAGCGGGGTATCTTGTGCGATTGAGGAGGGATTGTGTATCTTGTTGATATAGAATTCCCCCTTCCTTCTTCCGTCAAGCAAATATCGGGTGAGGTATCTCTCAGCCTCGAGGAAATTTTCCCGGTAAAGCTGCTATGCAGTGAATCCCCCGGTGGGTGTAAGTCTCGAGTCTTTGGTTTGATATCGGCGATGGTTGATGTAGATGCGGGATGGTTAGAGCTTGAACAGTCCATGTCTTGCTCTGTTTCCAGTCCTGATACAGTCAACTAAACGAAGACAGGGCCCATTGTTGGCTCAAACGGTCTCTCTTTATATCATTCTTAATATCAACAGTCGAAAAATACTTTCACTCTCGTTCCTTTCTTTGCCTCATTTTTTGTTTCTTCTTTTGAGTCAACTTTTTTTTGGTTGGCTTAGTCATGCTATGATTAGTAATAAGACCACGCTAAGCTTAGTCATTAATTACATAAGCAAGAGGGTTACTAAGCCCAGCCACATGTCTTAGTGCTGACATAAGCAATATCCCGAGGTTAATTCGAACTTCTGCGAATCTTTTAATTCTGTTTACTTCAAGGCTTGCTTTTTGTTTACATGTTTATAACACGATCTAGCACACTGCACCTCCGTCGACACAGGGACCGCGATGCTTAGGAGCCACAGCTAGCTTCACGAGCAGCAGAGTGAAGTAAGCTGACACCACATGTCAGAATACAACCGCGGACGCACCTCAGGACGGTCGGCGCTGGGGTACTGGGTGCCGCTGGTGATCACTGTTGGAGTCGCGACAGCCGGACTCGCTGCCTGGGTCTGGAGCGAGCGCCAGAGCGATGATGACGATGAGGGACTGGGCTACCATGATGGTAATGCACCCATCACCCTGGAGCCGGGTTCTGGGGATACCCACTCGAGGGGTGTCACCACCGCCACCGACGACGGGAGCATGATATCTCGTTTCCAGGGAGCCTGGCGTCGAACTCCCAGCCCCAAGCAGTTTTTCGATGGCGCCAGCCAGTCAGTTGTTGCCGGGGTGGCTGCTGCCGGTGCTATGGTTGGGGGCGCGTTATCATCCATCCGTGAAGAGGGAGGAGGCGAGTATGACGATCATGACCAGCACCAGCACCAGCACCAGCAGCAGGCGAGCGAGGAGTTTGCGACTCAACGCGGACCGGACGTATCACACCAGGTTCAACCTGTTCCTGGCGCATTGCTGACTGATGCTGCGCTTACCTCTCAGTTACGTCAAGGGTCGAAAAAGGTCAAGACGGTGGCCATCGTGGTGTCTTCCGTTTTGCCTGATGGCGATATCGACGAGCAGGCCTCAGGTCACGCTGTAAGAATATCATTCTCATGCTGTTAATTCGCCAATGCCACTGCTGACAGATACCATTATAGTCAATTCTGGCGCATCTACCCGAGTACATCGAGCCCGAAAAATCTCGCATCTTCGTCCTCATATATGCGCCGGGTGTGCAGCCATCTGCTGCCATAGGGCAATCTAGGCCAACCCTGTCAATCACATCTTCTTACTCCAACATTGCGTCTGAGGAGGGAACCGGCGCAGAGTCTAGCGAGCTTGTGCCCTTGACTGCCGTTGACCCTGACCCAATCACATCGGACGAACCCAAGCACCCTTCCTCCCTCTACTATACCCTTTACGCTCAGGCACAGGCGCTCGTGGATAATGAAACGATGATCATGCCTTTTAGCACTCCAGGTGGCCACATTTACATCCTTCGCCACCTCTCTCCTGAAATCGTGTATATCCAAGAGAGCCTAGCTGGCAACGACGGAGAAAGTGTCAACCAGATTTCAGGTTGGGTCCGTCAGGTTGTTGTCGTCATTGGCGACGAAGGTGGACGAGGTGGCCTCATGGATAGTGACGATGAATCCGCCCTTGTAGATAAGGGAGAACGATGGTGGCAGAAAGAAGGCGTCACCGGGCTCGGTAAACGAATCACTGTCGTTGATGGAGTTAGAATTGGCGAAGAGTGGAAACGACGAGTTTGTGGTCACGAATGATTCTGGTATTGACGAAGGGTGGTATATTTTTCTCTCGGTTCTGCGGCGTTTATCTTCTGCGATATATCATTTTGGCTTTTTGATTTTTCTTTCTCTCTTAACAACATAAACCCTTTTTTTCAGAGTCCTCCGAAGAGCCCTCGCATGAATTTGAGCAGCGCATATCACGTAGCATGCGTCCCAGTAAAATCATCTGGAGAGGAGCCTCTTTTAATGCGTTTAGCAGCTATCTACTAGCTATCTATCTATTTATAATTGGTTCAACGACAATATTCTCCCCTACCAGACATCCATACTGATTGATACATAGATATGTCATCCGTCACTGACGCCGGAGATACTCATGCGCATTCATACCATGCACCAGGTCACTAAGGACGAAGAGACGGGTGGATGACCTCAAACAGGAATGCTAGCATATTCCAGCATTGAGTACCAGATATCTAGCCTCCTTGCCGACCACTTCACTCTCCGGCTCATTTGAAGCTATTTTTCAAGCAAGGAAAATATGATATTGAAGGACCTTATAACAGTTCTAGCCAACCCGGGCGTATATGTAGAATTGTCTAATTATACATCTGCGTTAAGGGATAAACCACACTAAAAGGGGAATAAACCCAACTCCAAACCCCAACCCGAAAAACCAGAAAAGAAGAAAATTAAAATGAAACTCCTCCCGTGCGGTCGATTAGACTGAGCCAGAGCCTTGGCCTGGCGCAGCGATTGAGCAGATTTGGTCTATGAAAGGGAGGGTCAATTGACCCTTTGGAAGCTCTTCATAGCACTTGCAGGCCTGTTATGAGAAGTAGACTGTTAGAAGCTTGCTAGTGGACATATATCTCTAACGTCGGGAAAGTGAACGACATACAGTTGGAACATTAGTTCTAGCACAGATGAGGATCTGGACCAAATCACCCTTGGCCGCGCAAGAGGCAATAGAACGCACTAATTTCTCACAATCCGGCGCAGAACCAAGACTGGGGAGGCTGGGAATGCCTGGGATAGTTGGAGTGCCACCACTGGGAGATCCGGGGAAGCTAGGAAGGCCGGCAGCATTACCAGAGCTAGAGCTAGAGCCAGTCCTTCCCTGTGATGTGCTGTTGGCCGGAGCAGCAATGGCTGCTCCAGCCATGAAGGCAGAGAGGATAACAGCCTTGAATTGCATCTCAACGGGCTGCCCTTGATCACAGAAGGGTTTGAAGGGGGTATAGAAGGATTAAAAGGCTGACTGCTGTGTGCGGATGTGACTGAGGGGTTGGAAGAGAGAATGACTGGCTTCGAGGATCCTGAGGCCCTTTTATGCCATTCCTTTGACGACTCTGTGTCTATGTACGGAGCATGCAGTTGACTTCTTACTGCAATGCACCAACCAGCTCTGACCTCCAATACACGGCCCGAATATCCCTCAAATCCGGCATCCACATAGCGCTATAAAGGAGTTATATTCACATGTCTGACAGGTGATGGACGTGGTTGATCTCTGGATTGTCATATTGTTCCTGACATTGGTTGAGCCTATCCCCAGCGCCATGTTCGGGCATTCTTTAAGTTGCATCAAGTCAATTGGCTCAACCAGATGCTCCCCAGAGTTCCAACCGTCAACCATAGATGGCCTAGCTGATTATATTAAGCCTGGCTTTCTGCGGAGTGCTGGGAGGGGTATGCCAGTTCCGGCGGTTATGGTCGAAAGATGTGTCAAATTTGAGTTTGCGCGGCAAAAAGGGGCTCTGCAGATATGGAGCTGCAGATATCAACCATCCATGGAACGGATTATTCCCCTGCAATCACGGCTGTTTCTTCGGCTAACTAATTTGGCGTCTTATCAGAGGGGCCGCGTAGCCATGGAGGGTGCATGAAAGCCGATATCTTCCTCTCTCTCCACAGTGACAGCCTCACCCAGGGGAGAAACAGGGCACATTCTTGGCCATGGTTAGTTATAAGAAACCTAAGTACATATGAAGTCAAAGCCAAGGTCCCATACGGTCCAAATTGCATTGCCACGGAACTGCAGAAATTGCAATTTGTCGCTGATTTTCATGTGAAGCTCCGTTTTTCGATGTGAAGCGTCCTTGAACAGGCATCTTGATAAACGGCAGCCCTTCCAGGCAGGGAATACAAGGTATCACCAATGGCCCGAGGAAGATGGTCGTATACTCTCTGGCTTGTGAGGCAGCAGGTTTGATCGTCATTATATGCAGAAAGTGGAACGGCTCGCCCGTATAACTATTCGATATGCTGTCCTCTTATCACCCGCGCCGCTCGAGCGAGAAAGCCATGTAGTTATGCTTTCGGAAAACGGCATCGGGGAATTTCTCGCGTTGGGCAGTTTGTGATATCCCTTGCCCTTCGCATTCTCATTCATATTGCTATCAACTCTTGGTGGTGACGGTTTGCCTAATCTGCCGGTCTGCCAGCCAAATCGAGTTTGAATTGTTGGGGCAAAAGTATTCGACAACTATGTTGGCGCCCTGATCCGTCATTACCAGAGATAATTTACTCCCTAGACCATGGATGGCCCCTTACTTTCCACTATCAACCAAACAACAATGTTGCCCCATCTTTACGAGAGGCAGCCCTTTTTCCTGGCCGTGAACATTCGAGGTTCCTGATAATGTCCCGGCTAAGGGCAGGGATGAGCTTTTAATACGGTAAATTAAGGTTAATCCCGAGATAGCTGTCTTAATATCCTTGTTGCATCGATTTTTATCAGAATATGACTACAAGATATAGGACGGGATATCTTAAACACACGTCAACATTCTTAACCGAGTTGATCATTCCAAGTTCCGTCTTATTTCCAATGTCAATGTCGCATACCTTGCCCAGGTTACTCCAACACAAACCTCATGTCCAGGCGCAAGTTATCACAGCTCTTGGACCCAACTGCCGGATTCTAGTGAAGAAAAGTGCTTAAAGTTACCCCAGTGAACTTCTGGATTATTTCGCATGTATCAGAGCTACGAAATTGGTTAGATTGAGCCATCAAAATCGTTAAGAGGGGTTTCGCAATTTTTAGCTGGAAATAAGCCAGCGTCTTCTGCAATTGGAGGGAAATCCTGACTACGTGGGATTAGGGGGCGTTGAACTCGTGGTAACAGGCCTGGTCCGAGCTGATGGAGTCCCTTGGAGAATGCCGCAGACATGGCAGTAATGGAGTCGCAAGTATCACCCAGTCTCATTTGATACCAAGCTACACAGTTACTCACTGCACTGCTCTGAACCGGTGAAGGCCTAGTGGTTGCTGTTGGTGGCTGAGGCAAATTTCTGTGAGAGAACGCTCCAGTGCAGTACCGATAATCCGCCTAGAGACTAGAGCAACCTTTCCTTAGCTCTGGATTTCAGCTTAGAAACTATTGTCTGGTAATATACCCGACATCAGAAATGACCTTGGAGCATGTATCTCCCTATTTATTGCTCAAGAACTTGCTTATTAATGTATTTGATACCAAGTGTTCGTTACGGATAGGATCACCTACAGGCCTTGCATGATAGAACTTTTGACAGTTAGGAGCTAATCTAGGCTGCGCTGGAGAGGCTGTGAACTCGACTGTGTCAATAGTAATCGACGTTGGCGTGTACCGTGTGGGTTCTGGAAGGGAGACAGATATTGTTCCAACGGGATAGAAGAGACTCAGGGAAGTTCTGGGTTGGATTCCAACACAAACCCACCAGCCAATGTAAAGGCCTGAGCAATCATCTCCAAGCTCGGTATTCCACGGATGGCTTTTTTTTATATAAGAATGCTGCATTAGCATCCTAATATCCCTGAGAAAGAAAGCCTGTGGCAACTAACTTACAGCTCCTCAAGTGTCATAGTTGACCCATGAAGGGTGCAGATGGTGCGGCACGTATCTCCCGCCCTGACTAGATACCACTTATTGCAGTGTGAAGGCTGCCCAGGCTGTGTCCTCTTAGGCGGCCATGCTGTTTCTACCGGCGAAAAAGTCAACTTATGCGAAGTAACTGGATTTCTGATCGAATATGTTGTTGGGCTGGTAGCCTTGCTCAAGGTCTTTCTCCCCATGCTTGTCTCTGCTGGCGTTGTAGTTGTGACTGGATTTCTCCCAACTCCAACGCAGTATGAATAGCCATACCAGAAATCCCGAGAACAGTCCTTTGGAACTAACGGATTCCACTCCAGGAACTGATTGTGTGAGATTCCATGGGCTCTTTCAACTCTGGAGCATGTGTCTCCCTCCTCGACAGTATGCCATTTGTTGCAGTTACGGGAAATCCTGGGTTTTGTAGGCCCAACAGGAGACGATTCGGCTGATCTGATGGACTCAAGGCTGGATCGAGGCTGGGATACAGACTCTTTCCCCAGGACAATATACGCGATGACGGTGAAAACGAGGCAACTCATCTCAGCAAATGGTTACGACACGCTGTACTTTCCTCCCTACGTCTGAACGGGCGAGAGAGGGTACGGCCCCTTTTCACTCTAGTTGCGCCTTTGCTTGTGGTATTCCTCATTCTAACGCTGTATAAGGTGATCTAATGATACAATCATCTATCGGGTCCTACCCTTGCTATATTCAACAAAGATACGACGAATAGTTTCACAAGCGGTCGCCTATAGCCATCGCGGCTCCACGTCAAGGCAGGCCCCTGTCGCTGTCATTTTGTATTAAAGAAACAATTATTCTACAAATAATTTTCTTCTATTTTCAGCACATAATAATTGAAAGCAGACATACCATTTCGGCAAGAAGCGGACTTTTACGCTGTTCAGCGATTAAATGATAACTCCATATGATAGTATCTATCACGACTGCGATTGTGTCCGCTTTACGCTAGTTAATTCAATAGATACCCTCTGGTGGTATCCCAAACGAGGAGAATTATTGCGGCCTTTAGGTCAAATGTAGTACGCTCTTATAACTGACATTTGTTCCCCGGGTAATTGGAAAGACAGAGAAGATTTCAGAGACGAAGTCGAACACCGGAAATATGAGATTATA
Source organism: Microsporum canis CBS 113480 (assembly GCF_000151145.1). Classification (NCBI taxonomy): domain Eukaryota; kingdom Fungi; phylum Ascomycota; class Eurotiomycetes; order Onygenales; family Arthrodermataceae; genus Microsporum; species Microsporum canis. The sequence goes on along the minus strand of NW_003299160.1, from coordinate 4,232 downwards.
CAAAACTTGGATTTGTGTTTCTCTAGAGTTGATGCACGTTGCTCTGCTGACATTCTTTGCCTTTACCCAGTCTAGCCCTGCTGTCACCAATGGCAGCAAGACTTTGACAAGTAGCAACAATGAATACACCTGCACAGCGACCAAAAATGCAAAATAGGGTGTTGTGGCCCTCTGTAAGTAAGCTACTGGATGAATCGGTTTGGCATAGTTTCATACTGATTTAATTATTAAGAGATCGTAACGGCAACCTAGTAAACAAGAGGATTTCAAAAATTTGTTACCTTTCTGAGGAGACTCAGGTAGTGACTAAATTAGACTGGAAATTCGGTCCTTCAATTACGCTGGTAGGTTTAGCATTTCTTTGGAGGAAGCCCCAGCTAGCCAGCGTCCTATTGGTACCTCCGGGGCTCTGACATTGTGAGCCTAGAGCAATATGTAGATTGATTCAATGTTATGACATATGATATTCGTAAGTCCCTCCTGGATGACACTTATCTATATCTTGTCAATTAGTTACTCGAGAACCTGACTGTTTGACCTTACAGACGGGACGTGGGATTCTGGGGCCAAGTCTATGCCCGTATGCATACGCTCATACAAATCTCACCGAAATTAATCTAGCCCTAGAACTTCTCTGGCGTAACAATATTAACCCAGCTCGCGTGGTAATGGGTCTGGGATTTTACGGCCGTAGTTTCACAATGGACCAGAATTGCCTGAGTCCTGGCTGAGGCGCGTGGAGGTGAATGCACATGGACCCCAGGTGTTCTATCAGCTAGCGAGATCAAGGAGATTATTGCGGATGGCGCAGTCATCGAATTAAACACTGAGGCAGCTGCAAAAATTATCACGTAGGATAAAGACTAGTAGGTTAGCTAGAATGACGAGCAGACTTTAAGGATTAAGATGAATTATGTTAATCGACGCTGCGTTGGGGGGGGTTAAGATCTGGGCTATCGATCTAGATGCTGGGACACTGATAGATGCTCTGGGAGCTGCCATGAACAGTACGAAAAAGGAGGTCTCAAAGGTGCCGCCATCATTTTTAGGATCAGACTTGGGCATTGTTTGGCAAACCCACGTACTGAGGTTTTGCCCGGGCCCCTGACCCCCCAGGCTGCCCTGAGGACGGCGGCTTTGACTGGACATTTGGATTTGGTCTGCCAGACAGGTGGAGAATATTCTTCCATCCAAATGAAAAGGGTCACGAGACAATCAGCTCATTTACACTCGAGACGATAGTATATATGCGCTCGAAGCAGTTGGGGCTGCTGAAGGACTTTTGTTCTGCTAAATCTGTCTTCAGGTGTTGGCAAAAAGAAGGCCGCAAAGCATATGCAAGCGTAGACCGGCTGAATGAGAACTATAAAACGTTCTGCAAAGGTATCAAGGCGCCTGGGAACACAATCAACTGGAGCAAGTCCCAGAAATTTCATCCGGGGACACCGGGCGAGCACACATTTGAGTTGAAGCTATCAAACGATACTAGAGAATTTGTGAAAGAAGATTGGTTGTCCTCATTTGATCGGATAATAAACGGGTGCGACAGCAACGATATTAATAATCCAATGAACTGGAAATTTGGTGGGAGGTGGGCGAAGGGGAGTTATGTGCATGAAATTAACATCAAACGAGAGAATAGACCGTGGCCACTGACCAAGAAACCGCATGGGCGATGCGGGGGGTGGTTCAAGGTCCTTTATTCGGATTATACGCTTCGGGGTGTCGGCTGGTCTACTCATGATTCAGGAGAGCAGACCATTCTCCCAACTTCAAAGGCTTGCCTAGGGTTAGGAATAACCAGGTTCAGGTTCAAATACTATGATGAGCCGGACGAGGATGGCATGGAATGGGGCTTGACTTTCCGTACTCCTATATTTGTTCGGGCAAGGTGCTTCGGCAACAATAGGGTTGCATTTGCATCAGGCGGCTTCACCGGTGGGTGTGGTGGTAACGATTAGTCGGTTCTTTCACTTGAGCTCTTCTTCTCTTCCCCTTCACTGGTAAGAGTAGAGCTGTCATCTCGGCTCTTCGTTGAGGGCTCTCTCTCTCTCTTCCCCGGTAGATCATATCTAGTGGGTATAACCGTGGAGACCTGTATATCATCATTCAGAAGTAGCCAGGTAAACGTCTCAAATATACGTCACATCACTCCTAATCCAACAAGGGTATTTCATAGACGTTTTCATCTTTGATGTCTTCTTGATGTCTTCTTAAGCTGAAGAATCTGCTTATGTCAGTTTTATATCATGTGAGATGACTAAGCATAGAAAAGCAACGACAGCGAAAAGAAAGAAAGATCGAAATCCATGAACTTCAATGACTTCATCCTCCTGACGGGCAGCTTGTTTGACACGCCATCAGCGCTGCCTCAGTGCTATATAGTCGAGTGTGCCTCCGGACGGCCTGCGTCCCGTACCCGGACACCCGTTTTTAAAACGCCAGTTTTGCCCGTTCCGCGACACACGGCATCGCCAGAGCTGCGTCCCCTCATGTCCAGCATATCAGCCGAGCATCCAGTTCCTAGACTATCGGGCGCGTTTCTCCCCGTTCCATAACCGCCGGGCCTTGTCAGTATCCGGTGGCAGGCAGGCCGCTGCTCACTGAGCCCATGGCTACCGCCGTTTCGACCAAACCCATGGCACATCCGGGCAAGATCAAGCGGCCCCCTCCGCCAACCTTCGTACAGTCCGGCGCCAGCGGTTCCAGGCCGGCGCAAACATCTCCCTCGTCTGGCTCTGCTTCTGCGAATTGGACGGGATCTTTCAAACAGTTTGGGAACTTTTCAGCCTCGGGTACCGCCGTGAATGGCGCCAGCGGCCGGTTGGTGGCAAGGGTGAACGGAGACCCATCGCAGAGGACACAAGACCCTTCATCACGACTCCAACGTCCGTCAACTAGACGCCATGCTATGGGTAACGGCAGCGCGGATGGTAGGCATACGAAGAAACTCGTAGAGCCATATGGTGAGCAGACATTCCTTATCTATCTGTTCTGCGCGACCCTGTAGTACTGTTTGTTACAACTGCTAACTAAGTGCTACCGGCCATCTCTAGTCAAAACCACTTCCTATATCTTGAAGAAATTTGCCAAATTCCCTCCTTCGTTGACCATGCACCTTCACCCAACTCATTTCCGGTTCGATAAACAGGATGGTAGTTTCCCTTATAACTCGGAAATGAAAGTTGTTATTGAACATCTCAAGGACGGCACAGTGCCCCACGATATGATGGAAGAGCTCATCATGGGGAACGTGCGGTTTTATGATGGTAAGGACTAGCCGATATATAGTAGACTATACAAGTATACGGCTTGTCGACTAACATGCAAGATTTAGGGTGCTTGATTGTGCAGGTTATTGATCATAGGTCCCCTTCTGCTGAGCCAACTCCGGTCACCAAAGCTTCAACCGGGCAGAAACTCACTCCGTTTTCTATCCATAATTACAACGAGCATATGACCCCTTCTTCATATGTCCCGTACCCCAAACAGAACCAGGCCACCGCAAGTTCTCAACCTATTACAGGTGACCAGCCTCCTCAAGCTGCTAAATCTCCAGATTCAACGGAAGCTCCAGACACAAACAAATCTAAAGGTAAACAACCTCCTGCTGGAGAGGTCACTAACGCGGTGACTACCGGGCCAAAAGTTTTCACTACAGTCTTACATCCTACACCACGCTCCCTACAAGCCGAGCTCACACTTTTATCCACGATTCCTGACACACGAGCTCAACAACGCCGTCAATCCCAAGGCTTCAGTACCTCCCGAACTTCCACATCTACCTCCCTTACCCAACCTTCCACACCACTTTCCGCAGTTGCCCCTCCCTTGGAGCGGGGACATCCAGCAAAACGCCAAAAGATGCTAGTTGAACCTTACGAGCTTCCAGAGGTCGAGTCAAAGTTGATTCTTGCTACTGCACCCCCGCTATACCTAGATCCTGTTGACAGCTTAGAGGCTAGCCAGAACCTGCTTAAACTCTTAGAGTCACCTTTGCATTGCCACAAACCACCTTCGCCGAAGACCAGGAGACGCACTGTGGCTGAACTCGCGGCCGATGAAGCATTGGCTGCGGCGGAGGAACGATTCATGCTGATCATGGACGAGCGACTCGAACCGGCGATTTCAGGGGCCGCAAATGCAGCGAAGTCAGCGGTTGCCGATGGAGATGGCGGTGCTGTTCCATTTGAGCCTAGGTTCTCGAGATTTAAAACCATCGAAAATATGAA
>NW_003299159.1:17580-22280 GCF_000151145.1 Microsporum canis CBS 113480 | reverse complement strand
GTTAGTAACGCTTATATATATCTAGTACTAACTATAAGATCTAACTTTACTACTATCTATAGTAGATATAAGTATATTCTTCCGCGTAGTGGGCTCGAGTCTATTATTTTTCGCCTAAAATAAGTTAATATAATTAACTTTAGCCCTCGAATCTACTAACGTAATAGTATTTTAGAGATCCTTTAGTACTAGGTAAGTCGAAAGCTTTGGCTTCCTCCTATAGCTAGCAGAGCTATCTATATACTAACGGAGCAAAGGTATCTCACGTGAAATAATATATACTAAGAACTTAGAATATTACTAATCTACCTACGACGTCTAATAACTCGCCCTATAATAGATAGTATTAGTATATTACTAAGCTTCCTTTACTTAGCCTTTTTCTTATAGGGCGGTAACGACTTACTAGCCGACGTAGGCGTTCGATATATATCGCCGAGACCACGCTTAAGTAAGTAGGGAGCTCCCTCTACGGACGACCTCTCTTCTCTTATCCTTCTCTCATAAGTTTTCTCCTTATTATTGTATACTACTTAGTTAGTTATATAGACTTATATTTAGCTGTTAATAATATTCGATATATATAACTATAGTTACTATAGAGAGTATTATATATATAGCGTATATATCTAGAGTGTGTCTAGTAATAGCCTCTAGGATATCTAGATATAAACTTGGGTCACTATAGTAAGCGTCTAAGCTATAGGAAGGGAGATGATAGTAAATACCGCGCAATATATCTAAATAAATAGTCTAGTAATAGCCTCTAGGAACACTAATATCAGGACTTGTAAGGCCTCTTTAAACCTAAGAAAAATAACCTCTCTACTTATATAAATTAGACTAATATCACACCTATAAGCGCTATATATCTATTATTCCTCGATATAACTTAAGTAAGTCTTCTCTATATATATTTCTAACGTGATATTGGCCTAATAACGCGAAAAAAAATATAAAAATAGACTACTAATAAGCGTTATGGTATTTTTTAGCCTATTCTGCTATTTTTATTGTGAGTATATAGTAAGATATGGAGCAATTGGTGAGTAGAGATCATCGCTAGATACCCTCTGATATATATAATGTACGGAGTATACGTAGAGACGCATCTGCGTAGATACTATTACTAGATACCCCCTAATATATCTATTATCTATTATATAGGGCGAATATATTACTCGATATATTCTCGATATATATAATCATTCGGCAATATTATATATACTAATATATTATAGTTAATATTTATATTAGTTAATCTATCCTATATAGACCCTGCTCTCTTCGTAGCTAATATAGACGTAGCCGATTATAATAGCGACGGGGAACTAATAGACCTCTTAAAGGTTAATATAGATAATAATATTTTCGATAACGAAGGGGATAAAGATAATAAATTAGGTTAGTAATATTATTACTAGACCTATCTATATTTATATTAATATAGGGTATAGGTACTATTACTATACTTCCGAAACTATATCTAATAGTCGAATATAGTATCGATACTTATAAATTATTAGTAAGCTTCTTGCGTAGATTAATAATCCTTCTAGCCTAGTACGATCTATATCTCGAATATATTCTTCCCTTATAAAAGGGGGCTAAGACGATAGGTAGACTAAGGCTAAGAGGCCCTAGCCTAAAGGATATTTAGACTACTATTATCTTAAGAGAATATAACGGCTAGATAAGATACTCGAACCCTAATAAGACCGGATAGACTACTATAGATTATATTACCCTCTTCTTATACCGTATATATAATCTAACTATTAATTATTATAACGGAATCTTCTTTAGTAAGAGCCTATCCGCAACTTAACTAGATAGATATCTTTAGTCGTTCTTTATACTGCTCTTAGGGGAGTATATCCCCTCCCGCCTTTATAGAAAGAGAGGGGGTAGTATTACCCTTATCGGTAACCTAGTAGTAGAGGCGGCTACTACGGTAGAGGAGAACTCGACCGTCGTTAGAGATAGTACTTCTACTATCTCCCTCCTAACTACCTCCCCTCTAACTACCTTACTCCCGACGATACTACTCGTACCCCCTATATCTCTATCCCCTCGACTACTCGTAATAAAGACGAAGAAGTAGAAGGTAATACTAGTATTATTAACTCCGTCTAAGAAATAAGTTACGGATATAGTAGTAATATAGAATATTAATATAATAGATACTCCGATAGCTACTCTAACCCCCTCCTAGTAATAGAGAGATAAAATTCTTACTCCTAGCCGCTATAATACCCTCCTTACCTCTAAATATAGGGATATAAATAATCTATACTAGAAGATACGCCTTCTTAGATTAGTACTCTATCTCGCTACCCCTATTAATCCCCGGCTATCGGATAAAGATACTATATAGGACGTCGATATCGACTTTAACGATACGCCTATAATCTTCTAGTAGCTATCTTAAGGTACGTAGGCCTTTAATAATACTTAATACTTAATAGTAGAGAGTATTAATTAGTAGCTTGAGATAGCTTTAGATAGCTAGACCCCCGTTATAATTATACTAATAGACTATTCGATTAGGCAATTTAAGGTCTAATAATAGTAGCTAGATAATCTTAACTACTAGTATAAGAATATAAAAGAGGCCTGCGGCTTTCTTAATATTTTAGTTATAATAATCCCGCGAATATAGGGTATACGGTCCGGCTTTATATTTAAATTCTAGTAGTCGGTAGCTATATAGGCCCTATGGCGCTTCTAAATAAAGAAGTATCTTAACGGCGCTATTCTAGCCGATCTTGTAGGCCTAGGTAAGACCTAGGTCGTGATTAGATATCTTCTATATATATATACTATATAGGCCTAGTCTATAGATAGTATTACTAGACTACCCCTTACCTTATATATGTACTAACTAGTATATAGAGACTCTTTACTATTATTAATACTCCTTATCTACGCCCGCTATATAAGTCTATCCTTATTATTATACCCCCTATACTTATCTTATAATAGGAGGCCGAGATCTAGTATATTATACCGAAATTCTATGTCGTCGTATACTATAGTAATTCCTATATAGAGAACTATAGCGTAAAGGGCTACCTCGAGGTTAATATACCGATATTCGACGGTAGTAATAAATATATAGATATTATTATTCTTAGTAGCTATTAGTCCTTTAACGCTCGTTATAGCTTAGTAGAGAAGGCGGACTAGCTAAGAGAGTACCCTAATACTAGATTTACCGACCGACGTTTATAGTAATACGATCTCTTAGGCCTCTTTAGTAATATTATTCTAGATAAGGCTTATACTATTAAGAATCTTATAGCCTAGATAACCTATACTATCCTTTTACTAAAGGTAGATTTCTACCTATACCTTATAGTAATACCCCTCTTTAACTCCTTGCTCGACTTCTAAGGGTTCTAATAATTTATCTTTACTTAAGACGCCGACTCTTCCTAGAATAGTATTCTAGAAGATATTAATCCGTTCGAATAGTACGACTATAAATATCTTATTATAACCCCCTATACTATAGATTCGTTTATTTAGTATAAGGACGTATCTAGTAATATAGTAGGTATATAACTAGCTAAGGTATAGGAGAAGTACCTTATATACTATACTCTTACTTCTTGAATCCTCTTTAATACCGGCGCTATTATTAGTAAAGATATCCCCACGATATAATATAAAGTTATTACTACTACCTTCTTTAATACTAAATAAACTCGTTATAATACTATTACTAAGCCCCTTTATTAAAAGTTAATATATAAGCTACCTAATAGTAAGCTCGTGTAGAATATAGCTAAGTACTACTAGCTAGTTCTACTTACTTTCTAGCTTAACTTCGAGTACGTATATAATACTATAAAGAGTAATAATATACCTACTACTATTCGCTACGCTAATACTAAAAGGCTCCTACTAAAGTAGCTTACCCTAATCGCTACTAAGATATAGGTAGTATATAATATAGAGGGTATATTCGAAGAGTAGTAGCTAGCGGCAATCTTAAGAATATTCCCCTACCTCCGTACTATGCTCCCTATTATCGCGGAAGAGATCCTCCTATATAATAAAAAAAGTATAATATAGATCCTCTTCCCGGTATAGTAGGTGCTTATTATAGCCGCCCTCTGCCTTCTTAATATTAATAGCTATATCTACTATACCGCCCTAATGACGAAGGAGAGGGCTAAGCTAATATAAGAATTCTATATATCTTCTATATCTATAATAGTTCTCGTCTACTCTTACTCTATTAACTCTACTAGTATAAACCTCTAGGCTAAGTATTATAATATTTATCTTTTTAACGCGGCTATATTTGAGGCTATTACCTAATAAGTTATTGGCTATTATATTCGCCTCGAGTAAACTTATATTATTAAGATATATAAGTATCGCGTACTATGCTCCTTTAATATCTAGTAGATAACTAATAATATCTAAAAGGCTATCCCCGGTATAATCGCGGAGCTAAATAGAGGTATCTTTACTATTAAAGGGAATAATAACGGGGATATTAATCTTAGATAGTAGGCTATTAATAGAGAGAGCGAGGAGTTCGTTAAGGTAACTAAGGGTAATAAATTAGGCCCGGGCTTCTTTATTATTCCTCTAAATAAGCTAGTTAGATATATAATATTAGCTATAAAGGGGGAGCTCGTAGATATCGATATAGAGGAAGGGGAAGAGTTCTATTAGTTAGCTTT
>NW_003299159.1:5632-17480 GCF_000151145.1 Microsporum canis CBS 113480 | reverse complement strand
AGATACTATTACTAGATAGCCTTAGACGTCTATATAGCTAAGTAATTGGCGGCTATATTTAACTTCGTCGGCTATATACTTTATCTAGAAGGTCTCTCTACCGAAAGAGAATACGGATATATCGAATTCTATATTAAATATAATACCCGATAGAGACTTTATACGGGAAATAGATACGTACTTTAGGCCTAGGGTATATTCTAGGTAGTTAACGTCTATAATAGCCTTATTTAGTATTATCCCCTAGCTCTTATAGATAGTAATAGTATAGGTAGAAGTTATAGTAAACTAATACCTCGAATACTACTCTACTATATATTTAAATTCGACTATTGTGCGGAATATAGGTATAACTAGTCGGCTATTATAGGGGTTAACGAATACGCCTAGGCTATTATATACGTTAAGCTTAATAAGTATAATATACGGTATATTAGTTCTAATATCTGTATTAGACTCCTATTAAATATTATATACGGTACCTAGTATACTATTAATAATATTCTTCTCTACCTATATATTTCTAGTTAATATAACTCGGTAACCCCGGGAGATTATTATCCGCTAGATAAGGTTCTTAGTATCCTTAGTAGATATATTGCGTCTAATAGAGTACCTAAGATTCCTAGCTTTAATATATAGAATAGAGTATAGGTAGTCTTAGAGGATACGGTAGTTATATCTCCTAATAGCCTTCTTAGTAGTATATAGCCGTATAGCGCTATTAAAAGTAGCTACCTCCTTAGTAGATAGCCTATACTTATAGCGTATAGTAAGAAGTTCCTAGTTCGCCCTTTCTAGTAAGCCGACGTATAGATTCGCTAAGGCTATATAGAACCTTATTGCGACGTCGTTAGTTCCTCTCTACTATATAATCTAATTAAGCTATACTATCTTATCTATAGCTAGATATCTACTACGCCCGAATAATTTATCCTTACTAAGACGGCCTCTATTAGAAATATCTTAAAAAAGAGTAACGTCTTTAATAGGAGGAAGCTAGTAAAAGTTACTAAATAGTAATATACTCCTACCGCTAAATCTCTAATTATAGTACTCGGGGAAAAGCTCTCTAAGTCTATGCTTAATATTAGCTATTATTATTAAGCTAACTATAGACTTCTCGTTAATTATAACGTAATAGATATATTATATAATATCCTAAAGTATAGCTAAGCTCCTAGTTAGTAGAGGGTTATAGCTAGACTTTATTAGAAGACGAAGTAGACTATATAAGGTATAGCCGCCTATATTAAACGTAGTAACCCCCGTAGGAGTAGTTAAGATAATAGAGTAGCGATTAGAATTAGCGCCTAGTAAGGAGTTAAAGTAATTAATAATATAGTTAATAAGATATAATTTACTAGTCCCTCTAGACCTATCGATATTAATATAAAGAGGCGGTTTATTACTATTTTAAATATACCGGCGATAGTATATAATAATATAGTTATAGATAAGCCACTATCTAGGGTTTAGTATATTAGGAGATATAGAGGTAGATATATTACTATTAGAACTATAGGCGTTGATCTAATTGCGCTACTATATTAGGGGAATCTCTATTATATTCGCGATATAAGTTAACTAGTTATACTCTATATCTATAGAACGTAGGACGAACTATAGCTCTTTGTCGTTATTATTTGAATCCGCGTCGTCGGGTTCTACCTCCGCGTATATCTACCTTAGGGCCTACTACGCCTCTAGGGGTTTATTATCTAAAGGTTTTTCTTCCTTAGGTAGGTTAAATTAATCTTCGTCGGACTCCTCTATCTACTCTAGGGTATCGAATTCGTGCTCGCTATACGTAGCTCGATAGCGGGAAAAAGCTACTATCTATATTATCTCGCTACTATCCTCTACTATAAGTAGGTCAGCCTCGCGTCTATATAGATAATATAGTAGTATCTTTACCTAATAGTACTTACTATAGTCGTCGTAAAGTAGATCTAGGCTATATTATAGATAAAAGTTAATATACCTCGCCTTCGCTCTAGGCCGACGCCTCTACTACCCTATATAGTTATAGTACCTAAAATAATCAAGTAATATAATATCCTCGCCCTCTTATAGTCTAGATTAGTATTTCTCCTATAGGGTTCGCGTACGTCTAATTTCTTACTCCGGTATAATCTAGGCGATATTTAATACTACCCTCTCGGGAGTATACTATAGTTTAATAATTTTATAGCTTATTTAGACTAAGCCGTTATATAGAAATAGGTAGTAGATCTTCTAAGTAGACTAGTCCCGTTTACTTACTAAACTATTTAATATCTTTACTATAATAGTCCTTATCGCCAGTCTATAGCGGGAGTTCTCTATACTACTATAGATACTAGATATAATCTATACGTAGGACGTAGACTTATACTTCTCCTTTATATAGTACTTAGTAGCGTACTTTAATATCTAGAAGAGGCTTATAGAAGGAGATAGATCGGTATTAGCGCTCTAACCTATAAAGACTAGACTATTAAACTACTATAGTAGCTTATTATTCCGTTCGGGTAAAAACTCCTAGTATATAGCGCCTCTATTATTATAGGGGGTAACCGTAGTAACCGTCCTTAAAGGTCTAAAGAAACGGAACTAATATCTTAACTCTTTTATCCTCTTATCCTTCTATAGATAATACGCCGGGCTATAACGTATATATCTATTAACGCGATTAAGTAAGGCTATTATATAGTTAATGCTACAAAGAGGGGGGTTCTTCAGCCTGTACAACTAGAAGTACGCTTGGGTGAGAATCACTCAAGGGCCCTTTGTGGATGGTTGGGTCGAAGTATTATTAGAGATACGTCTAAACGGAGATACTCTAGTATTCGACTTTAAGGTAATAGCTCTAAGTCTAGCTTACTCCCGTGGTATAAGTTCCTTATCGTAATTAAAGTAGTACTCTAGTTAATTAGGTATAAGGCTTATTAAGGGATATTAGATAGATAAAGGAGGTATACTTATATTAATTAGTACTATAAAGCTATAACTTACTATAAAGTTGACTTTAATCGCGAGTATTAAAAGAACTCTTAATTAAGGTAGGAAACGAGTATCTTTATATATATATTAACCTAAATCTATATTACTTATTTCCTCGTAAATCTATCGTTAGTCTTGAATCTTAAGTCTATCGTTAGATTTAACTCTTAAATCTATTATTAGATTCAAACCTCGAATCTATCGTTAGATTCCCTAGTACTTTAGTAACTTAGATTCCGTATAATTACGTGATCTACTTATTCTATGTTTCTTATCTACTCTATATTAGTTTAATAAATATAATTACCTAAGTTATACTATAGGTAGTCCGTAATATTATCTCTCCCCCTTCTTAACGAATCGTCTTAATCGTTATCTTCTCTTTCTTATAAGTAGTAAGTATACTCCTTATTATTTTCCTAAGGGTTCTATAAGTTCTTCTTATCCTTTATTATAGCCCCTAAATCTAGTGTCCGAAAATCCTTACGTTCTTATAATTATACTCCCGAGCTTCGAGTTCTTTCTAAGATTATTAATCGCTAAGGGTAGATCTCCGAGTTTTCTTATAATAACTATTTCGTCTTAATAACTCCCTATATAGTTATATCTAAATCTCCCTTCGGTCGTTATATTATTTAGTATACCGCTTATATCCGTAATAATTATCCTTATATAGACTATACTTATAATCCTTTAGAGTAGGCTTATTAGAAAGAATAGAAGTTCTTTATCTAGCGTCGTATTTTTAATAGCCGCTTAATCTTATTATTACTCTCCTTCTAAGCCCTATATCTTTAGGATAAGCTCTCCTCTCTTTATTATATTATTACCGATAAGTCCCGTCGTCTACTCGAGTTCTAGGCTACCGAGCTATAGCTTTAGCTTTATAGTAATAAGATATTATCTTCTACTAAGAAGGTAGTTAGTTCTCCCTCCTTAGTTAGTCCGTCTCTAGATTAGTTTTTTACTATTTTATCCGATTCTATTAATATTCCTTAATCGCCTATATTATATTCTAGAGGTTCTTAATAGACTCGTAAGTATTTTCTAAATTATTATAATCTTTCTATTTTACTAGGTAGTAAAGTTTTCTACTAATTCTTTTTTTATCTAGGATTCTTTCTACTTTATATTCTTATTCTTAGTTTTCTTATTCGAGTTCTAGTTTATATAGTTTAGTATTCTAGAGTATTTTTTTAATTAATAAGATATAAAATACTAGGTATATTTTTATATAGTCTAGTAGTTAGAGTTTATAGTTAACTTATCTAAGTTATTCTAAAATTTTAAATAGTCCTATCCTCCGGTAGTCTAGTTTATTACTTAGTCTTATAGTTTTAATATTTCGTCGTAGTAGGAATACTTTCTCCCCTCTTTTAAAAATTAGCGCTTCTATATATTTTTTATTATAGTAGTCGCTTATTCTATAACTTAAGAATTTAAGATCCTTCTTTATCGTTTTATATAGGTTTCGTAATTTTTCCGCCGTTATCTCTATATCTCTTATATAAGTTTTTACTTTTCTAGGTATTTTTATCGTTTCTAGTTCTCTTCTATAATTTATAAAGAAAGGTATTATACCTATTAAGGCTATCTTAGCTCTATTATAGGCGAGCTATACTATTAGTAGTAGTTTAATCTAATTATTCTATTCTTAGTTAATATAGTATCTTAGGTATTATTCTATAGTTTAATTTATCCTTTTACTCTATCCGTCCGTTTAAGGGTAATATACCGTAGACGCTTTCTATTTAATCCCTATTCTTTCGGTAAGTATCGTCTAAAATTTACTTATAAATTATATATCTCTATCTAATATAATTTCGTTTAGTAATCTATAATTAGTAAATACTTATTATAGTAGAATATATATTATATCCAGTACTAATATTTTTTTAATAAATAGAATAAAGTAGGTATACTTCGTTAATCGATCTATAATTATTATTATTATATTATATTATATACCCGATTGTAGCTCTTTTAATTTTAGTAATTTTATAATAAAATCTATTATTATCGATTTCTAAGGGGTTTCCTTATATAGTATAGATTATAAGAGTCCGTATAGCGCGTATTATATTAATTTATTATATTAATAAACGTTATACTCCTAGATATATCGTCTAATATCTCTCTATATACCTAGCTAATAATAACTTCTAGTAATTCTTTCTATAGTTTTCTCGATTTCGAAGTATTCTATACTTAGTTTGTCGTGATTTTTTTTTAATATTCGTTCCTATACCTCCTTAGATATATATATTTATTCGTAGAATAGAAGTATTCCGTTCTCTTTCTAGTATCTAATATCTTCGCTTAAAATCTTTCTAATTAAGGAGTTCTATTTTAAGTACTTCCGTATTTCTTCTTCTAGGGTATCCTTATTAGATATAACTATCCTAATAGCTCTTAATACTTATATATCTAAGACTATATTACTAGTATTTAGGTCTTAATATAAGATTACTCTATATTCCCTTCTTTTCGTTATTAAGTCTAGTCTCCTACTTAATACGTCCGTAAAAGCGTTCTCTATTCCTCTATAATATTATATCCTAAAGTTATAGTAAGCTAAGGTCTTAATATACTATCTTAACTATCGTCGAGTTAGTTCTTTTATTATTATAAAATATATTAGGTTCTAGTAGTCGCTAATTACTATAACTTGGTATCTTACTCCTTATAACTCTTATTTCTATCTCTTAAATATAGTAACTATTACTAATAGTTCTTTATTATATATATCGTAATTCTATTCTATAGGTATTATTATCCTAGTATAGTATGCTATAAGTCGTAATTTCCTATTTTCGTCTTTTTACTATAATCTAGCCCCAATAGTATAGTCTAATGCGTCTATATTAATATATACTTCTTTCTCTAGATTGAAATATAGTCGTATATCTCCTTATCTAAACTTCTTCTTTAGTTCTTAGAATATTATCTCTTCCCGTTCGTTCTATAAAAACTCTTTTCCTTTCTTAAATAGTTTCGTAAGTAGTTTTATAATTTCTAAGAATTAGTATATATACTATTAGTAGTAGTTCGCTAGTCTGTAGAATTACTAAACTTCTTTAACCGTTATAGGTATTAGTTATTTATTAATTACTTTAATCTTGTCTAGGTCTATTCGAATTCCTTCTATTAAGATAATATATTCTAGGAATTTTACTTCTTATTTATAGAACTCGTATTTCGTTACTTTAAGGTATAGATTATACTCTTATAGTTTCTTAAGTATAATCTTGACTTTTTCTATATAGTCTACTTTATCTCCTTTAGTAAATATAAGGATATCGTCTAAGTATACTACTATAAATATATCTAGATATTCGCGTAGTATATTATTAATAAAAGCTTAGAATATTACTAGTGCGTTCGTTAATCTAAAAGGTATAACTTAGTATTTATAAAGTCTAAATCTTGTCCTAAATATAGTTTTCTATTCTTCTCCTTTTTTAATTTATATTCGGTAGTAAACTTCTCGTATATTTAGTACTATAAACTATATTACTCCTCTAAATCTATCTTATAGTTTATTAATTAATAGTAAAGGGTACTTATTTTTAATAGTAATATTATTTAATTATTAGTAATCTACGTATAGTTATAAACTTCTATCTTTCTTTAGTATAAAGATAATTAGATATTCTACTAGTAATATTAATTATTATATATATCCTTTCTCTAGGTTTTTATTAATATATTATTATAACTCCTCGAGTTCCTTCTCGGTTAACCTATATATAGATTTTAGTATAGGCTCCTTTCCTTCTTTTAAAGGTATCTTATAATCTCAAGCCTTATATTTTAGTAAGCTCTCTATTAGTTCTTATTCTCTAAAGATCTCTAGTAAGTCGTGGTACTTCTAGGGTATCTATTTTTTTAATTCTTTTATTTTAGCTTCCTTTCCTTAGTAAACGGTTTTCTTTTCTTTTTCTTTTAATTAATTATTTCCTTATTTCGTTATTCCCGTATTAACCTAAATTGTTTTATTTAGTATCTAATCTCGGTCCTTATTCTCGTAGGTAGCTACTAAGGTATTAGTCTTCTAGTTAAAGCGGCAGTTTCTACTATCTAGTTATAATATACTATCTCTCTAGTTAATCGTAGAGTTATATTTTTATAGCTAAGAGAATTCTAAGATAACGTCGTATCTTCCTAAGGTAGTTATATTAAAATACTCCTACCCTTTATACTATTCTATAACGTATATCTTTATACCCGCAGTTTATCTATTTACTTTATCTAGAGTCCTTCCGTTTAGTTCTTTAAGTAGATATAGTTTATTTATTTATAAGGTTTATATTCCTAAATTATCTATAAATTTCTTATTTATAAAATTTCCAGTAGCTTCTAAATTAATTAAGGTTCGCGCGTTTAACTATTAATCTAAATTATTATTTCGAGGTATTCTAACCTATTAGTAGCTATTAGACTTCGGTCTATAAAAATATTTAATTTTTATACTATCTTAGTATTATTTAGATTATAAGTTTATCTTCTAACTTAGTTATAGGAGTAGTCTTCTAACTAGTCCTAGTCTTCTAAATTAGATTCGTCCTAGTAATTCTTATTCGAATCCGGTTTCTCTTTTCATTATTTTTTAATTATCTTTAGGTATTATTTCTAAAACTTACTACCTTTCTTTCCTATATAAGACCTTCTATTATTATCTAGTTATATATAGGTTTCTTTAAGATTTTCCTATTATATAATATATACTTCTCGTATCTTCTTATTATCTTTAGTTATCTATAGTAGGTATATCTCGTATTTCTCTTTTCTATATATCTATTTATAATATTCGTTATTATTTAGGTATCTAATATATACTATATAGTCCTCTAAATAATATAGTCTCTATTCTAGGTACTATTAGCTTCGTCGGTATATCTTATAGTCGTAGTTACTCTATAAGTAATATAAGTATTATAGGTACTTTAGATCTATAATTTCTTTTTACTATTACCTAAGGTATAGTAGATATATTCCTCGTTATTTATATACTAACTAGTAAAACTTAGTAAGGTAGTTTGTATATTCGTCCTCCTCTTCCTATTATAATTCTAGTAGCGTAATATATTTATAGGTATTTAATAGGTTTATTATTACTTATAGTTCCTAGTAGTTTTCTTTGATTTTCTAGTATATTTCCGTATATAGGGCTTTCTATATCTCTAATTCGTATATTAGTTTATATTTATATTCTCCCTATACTAGCTATATTAGATAGTCGTTTTTATTAAAGACTTTATCGAGGTCTTCCTCTTAGGGTATAATTCTTTCTTTACGTATATTCTCCTATTCGAGTTTTTTATCCTAGATCTATTATCCGGAGTATCTCTAGGTATAATATTTCCTCTAAATTCTAGCTAAGTATTTAAATCTGTAAGTATATTTTCTTTATTTGATAACTATTAGATAGTACTCTCTGTACTCCCTTAGGATTTCTTTAATCTATACTCGTCTTTCTTTTAGTAAGTTCTAGCTATTCTATCCTTTATAAAAGTCGTTCTTCGAGCGTTTTTCTTACTTCTTAATTTGCCGTAACTCTTCATTTTCTTATTCTAATACTATATTTTGTCGTTCTAGTATTAGTATCCTAATAGTTACCCTAAGGTACCCTTATAGTTTTCTCTTTCCTTAGTTACCCTCTTACTTACTAGCTAATAGCGTCTTAGTAGTATTAAGTTAGTTTCTAGTTTATTATTTCTTTCTATAATCCCTAGTATAATATTCTAGTTTTTCGTAATAGAAATATAGCTTCTATTTCTAGTATCGTTTCTTTTTATCGTCGTTTTATCTTTATTATTCGGTTATATCTAGTTCTATAGGCGTAGTATACCTTTTATCGATTTACCTTATAGAGTATCCTTATTTAAGTTTCTAGTTATATCCTTTCCGTTCTATATCTCTTTTATATAGTCGTACGTCGATCCTAATAGCTTATTCGATTATCTAATATATCTATATTAGTCTCTCCTTAAGTCGTGCTATCTCATCCTTAACTCTATCCTTAAGTCCTTAATAAAATTAGTTAGCTAGTACCTCTTCGTCCTATTCGAGGTATAATATAATCTACTAAAAGTTCGATATATATTATACTACGCTTCTAATTTATCGAAGTTAATAGATCTTCTATACTATATTTCCTTTCTCGTTAATATTACCGAAGATAAGTTTAAGTTTATTAATAAAGGTTTTATAATACTCGAGGATATTAATAATCTCGTTATTAATCTCGTTCTATAGTTTATTAAACTATACTCGTAGGTTAGATTTAAACTAGTCTATTACTATTTCTTTTAGAAATATTAAGGTAGTAAGTACTTTATTAGTTTTATTCGCGATCCTCGTTATATTTATTACGAAGTAGAGGTCTATCTATACTAGGAATATCTATAACTTCCCTCATTCTTCTTTAAATAGCGTCGGTTTATTAACCTTAAGTTCTTCTACTAACCCGCGTCTCTAGGTAGCTAATATTGTCTCGAGTTATTATATACGTAGGTTTATCTATTAGATAACTTCCTATAGACTAACCGTTAGTCCTAAAGTTATTAATCCGGTATTGGGTACTATAGTTTTCTTTAAGTATTCTTCCTATAGGTTAGCTTACTTATTAGGGTATAGAATATATACCTAAACTTTCTCCTATTTATTAGATTCGTAAGTTAATTTATATTTAACTTCTAGCGAGTAAATAATAAGTCGAAATTAATATTCAGTTCCTATAATTATAGATACGAGGCGATTAATACTACAAAAGGGGGAGGTTCTTTAGCCTATATAACTAGAAGTATACTTAGGTAAGAATCACTTAAGGGCCCTTTATAGATAGTTAGGTCGAAGTATTATTAGAGATATATCTAAACGGAGATACTCTAGTATCTAACTTTAAAGTAATAGCTCTAAGTCTAGCTTACTCCCGTAGGTATAAGTTCCTTATTATAATTAAAGTAGTACTCTAGTTAATTAGATATAAGGCTTATTAAGGGATATTAGATAAATAAAGGAGGTATACTTATATTAATTAGTACTATAAAGCTATAACTTGCTATAAAGTTAACTTTAATCGTAAGTATTAAAAGAACTCTTAATTAAGGTAGGAAACGAGTATCTTTATATATATATTAATCTAAATCTATATTACCTATTTCCTCGTAAATCTATTATTAGTCTTAAACCTTAAGTCTATTATTAGATTCGACTCTTAAATCTATCGTTAGATTTGAACCTCGAATCTATCGTTAGATTCCCTAGCGCCTTGGTAACTTAGATTCCGCATAATTACGTGATCTACTTATCCTAAGTTTCTTGTCTGCTCTGTGTTGGTCCAATGAATATAGTTGCCTGAGTTGTGCCGTAGGTGGTCCGTAACAGTTAATAGTATTTCCCTAGTTACTATATATTAGTATATATATAATATAGCCGGTCTAGTAATAGTATCTATAGATTAAGTATATATTATATCGCTTCTATTATAGTAATCGTAGAAGGCGTAATACTATCGCTAGACTACTTATAAGAGGATATATATTCTTATCTACTAATAGATAGGTATTAAGCAAGGATGGCGCGTATTAGGCCGCCTATAGATATTAGAGTTAACTATAGTAAGGTATTAGGACTAATATTTGGCGAATTCCTACCTAAATTTAGGAGTTAATATATTAGGATAAGGTATATCCTTATACTATAAGAAACTATAAATATAACCGCTACTATATAACTACTACTTATACCTAAACTAGTAGTCGATTACCTTAAACTTCGGCTTAAGTATATATTTAAAGAACGTATTAAAATACTTCTTAAGGTATACGGAGGCAATATAAGGATTATCTTAGAGGTTCTTATTTATAATTCTTAACCTCTTAAGATTACTCCCCGCTTCTCTCTATTTATAATATTAAGGTATATGGCGTTATAAATCTTCTTATTAGACGTTAACTACGCTAAAGGTAATAAATAGATAGTTTATATTAAGCTATCTTATAATTATCTTAAGTTTATACTACTCCCCGTTCTAGAACGGACGGGTACCCTTAATAGGCTTAGTATATCTTATAATATACCGAAGTAGTATAGAGTTTTCTATCTATAGAAGTTCCTACCTTATCTTATCTATTATAAGATCCGTAGTATTCTAGTTTTACTTAATATACTAGTTTATAGAACTAAACGTCTATTCCCTTAGTATCTAGTTAAATATAATATAGCGGAATTCTAGATAGCGAGTAAAACGTCCGTCCTTATACTATAGTATATAGATAATCTATTTATAGAGTATTATCTTTATTGGACGTCCTATACTAAAGTCGGCTATACTATTAGGGAAAAGTGTAGAGAAGATAAAAGAGTATAGGCGGCGGATACCTAAGAAGTTTAATATAGGAGTTGGCCGAACAGATAGTATAGGTATTAATAGTAAAGGGGATACGTTATACTATATAGACTCGTTAATATATCTAGTAAGAAGATCTATATATTCTCTCTCCGTAGCTCTTAGATTCGGTACTACGTCTAAGGCTCTAGGGCCGCTATTGGGTTTAGTATCTAGATTATTTATCGGGAGACTATCCTCTATAGCTATATCGTCGTCGGTAGGTTCCTCGGTAGAAAAAAGCTTATCTAGGATATCTACGTCCTTAGATAAGGCCTACGTATTCTTCTAGCTAATCTTAATATCGCTATACCCTAGGTAGTTCCGTTTTAGGTAGTATAACTACGTTTTAATATAACGACGACGTACCTATAAATTAATAATAAGAGCCCTTCTTATATTCGTCTTAATAGGGTGGCTAGAAGGTATATATAGTTTAACGATAATAATATTAAGATTAGACGGAAGCCG
>NW_003299159.1:0-5449 GCF_000151145.1 Microsporum canis CBS 113480 | reverse complement strand
ACTCTTAAGGGATAATATTATCTAGCCCCTAGTAGAAATCTTTTATCTAACTCTAGTCCTTATTTAGAAGTATCCTCCTCCCTACTAAACTATTTATTTATTGTGATTCGCGTTCTATCGGAGTTATTACTTAAGTAAGCGGCGGAATAGGTATTTTAGAAATAGTAGTATAACCCCCAATATTACCTCGACGAGGACGGCCTCTACTATATCCCGAACTATGTAGTCTACCTCTCCCTCTCCCTCTCTCTCTCCTAGTCGTATATAAAGTGGAGCTATTATAATTATCTTGTTCTATATTAGGGGAGGGTCTATATAAGTTATCCGTAGATAAATCCGTAGTAGGCGTACTCTGTAAGCTCTATATATTTAAAAGCTCGGTAAGGGGGGTTCTGGTGATAGTATCTATAGACTAGTCCTTATTAGATATATAATATAACTAGGGGATATAGATTTCTTACTTACCTCTGGGCTAACTGTGGGAGAGCTCGGAATCGGGAGATATTATAATAGGTAAATAGGCGTAGGAAGAAGAACGTAAGGTAGTAAGATAGGCTGTGGTAATTATTGGGGCTATAGTAAAGAGGAGGGAAGGATTTAATACTAGGATAGATAGAAAGGGGGTAATACGAAAATATCGAAATTTCGATTAGTACTTATACGAGGGTATTTTCGAGTCCTTATTTACTCGCGGCAATACTAGTATATTAAATATATATCTGAAGAGAATAACTATTAGTAACGGCTATATATAGGCATACTATATAAAAGAATTGGGAATTAGGCTATATATATATAGTCCTAGGAACGATAAGGTGAAAACGCGGATAGGGGTATATATAGTATAAATAATAATAAAGCCGCCAAGGCACTACTTATGTAAGGTTATAAGTATCTAATCAAATGCTTAGGATTCAACCAATCACGTAATTTATAGTAGACCCACAAATACGCACTTTCGACCCCTTCTTGAACCCACTTTTTGGAATACAATATACTTCGCTTCGCTCCGTAAATTAGAATTTTAACTAGTAGTATAAAACTTATAAAGGTAGTCTACTAACTAATAGGTTCTTTAGTAGCTATTATAGTATAAATAGCTTACCTTAGGAGTTTTTTAGCTTTATAGATATAAATTCCCCCTTAGCCTTCTCTTCTACCTCCTTCTTTTATATAAAGTATTTAGAGTTATTATAATTACTCTTAGAGTAAATTTAATATATCTTCTATAGTAGTTATACTAGTTACGTCTATTTTTATTTAGATAGGAACTTTAGTTTTTCGCTCGTAGCGCTATTTAATTAGCTAGATATATTAGAAGTATTCTTAGCTAATACTAATAATATAGTTCTTAGAGGGGTATTATTCTAGATCTTCGCTAGGTATCTTAGTATACCTTTTTTAATTAAATTAAGTTTTAATATAAGCTAGTCGTAGTCGAGCTCTTTAATAGTAATAATATACTTCTCGAACTCTAAGCTAATAGAGGGTAATATTTTATAAAAGAGGTATATTTTATACTATTCTAGGCTATAGTAGCTTATTAGATATACTTCTATCGCTTATAACTATATTAAGAAATTATAGACTAATTAATTCTCCTACTACTATATCTATAAATACTTCTATTAATAATTAATTAGGGCCCTTTTTAGATTCTTAATCTAGCTACGTATCTACTTAATAAACTTAGGCTAGCTAAGTAGCTTTTCTAAATTATATAAGTAGGTAAGCTAGTTATCTATAAGACTTTTTAAGAAATAGAGTACTACCTCGTATACTTTATAAGAGTTATTATAGAAGTAGTACGATTAGTAGTAGTAGTATATAAAATATTCTTAAATAAATATTTCTAAATTCTTAATATTTATAGTATCTAACTTCCTTATTTCTTTCCTTATAGGGGCCGTACCTTAGTAATTATTATCTATATTGCGGTACTAGTATAGCGTTCCTACTAGTAGTAGTAGATAATTATAGTTATATATAGTAGAGGGTAAAATACTTAGTATATAATTTATCCTTATTAGTAGTACCTAGAGTATAGAATCTATAGCCTTAGAACCTAGTAGGGGAGAATTCTAGTAAGAGATTTCTTTATTAGTAGATTCTTCTTTCTAAGCTAGCTCTTTATACAAGCTTTCTAATTCTTAAATTAAGGCCTCTATTTACTTCTTTAGCGCCTTATTCTTTTTATACTAATAGAGGGTTTTAATATAGTTCTCTAAGTTATACTACTCTTATACTAGGTAGTCCTATATTAACTAAGGGTCTTCGTCCTTACTAGACTCCTATTTAACTTACTTATCGCGTATTTCCTCGGGAGAGTTAGCGTTCTAAGTATTATACTAAGTATTTTCTATAATAGTAGTAGATTCGTTCTCTCGGTTTAAACTTATAGTATTAGTAATAGAATATCTTTAATAAAAGAGTAATTAGAACTATAAGGCTTAGAGTAATAGACGCTATAATTACTAAGAAAGAGCGCTTTAAGAGTAAGAACGTAGGGGTTATACTTATTTAGAACTAATTACTAACTCTTCAAAAGAGTAGTGGTTAGCGAGATATATATATATATATATAGGTGGCTTAGTAAGAGCTTAGTCATAAGCAGGGCGGACTCTGCAGTATAACAAAAGGATAAGTAAACTACCTCTCTATAGTACTTATAGCTAACTAGGTAACTACTAAAAGATCTATAGAAATATTACTATATTAAGTTATTACTAGCTAGAAAGTAGTTCTACTAATTAATCTTAAGGTACCTATATAGATAGTATTACTATAGAATAATATTACTAATACTTCCAAACTTTTAGAAATATAAGTTAAGTAAATTAAATATTAGAATTAGAATATTAATAGAGTTATATTCTATCTAGAACGAATAAGAAAAACGAATATTAAATAGTATAATAAATACTACTAAGTACCTAGTAAAGAATAAAATAGTTCTACTATATAATACTAAAGCTAGTAAAGATATATTAAAATCTAAAAAGTTAAATTATAAATAGCTCGGTCTATATTATATCTATAAAGTTCTCTATAATAGAATATACTAACTAAAGGAAATAGATAGTACTTTTATTACTAAAACTTATAATAGTAACTAGCTTAAGAAATATTACTTCTAACTCTATAATAAGTAATTTATTAAGCTCGAATTAGGCGAAGAAGATAATATTTACTAGTAAGAATAGAATTAAGGTAGAAGAACTAGAATAGCTAGAAAGGAATTAATAAAAGCTATAAATATAAAGTCTATAGTTAATACTAAGGAAGAGGAGGAAACTAATAGCGAAGAAAATAATAGTAGTAATAATATTAAGGAGACTAAAGAAGATAATAGTAAGTAGATTCTAAATAGATAGAATATAGCTATATAATCTAACTAGTATATAATAGAGGCCGGTATAATAAAAAGGGGGGAAGAGATATATATATAGATATAAAATACTATATCTATTTAAAAATATAAAAAAGCTTATATCTAATATTAATAGTAATTACTATAAGTATAATAGGAATTATCTATTTAAATATACTAACTTTTATATATTAAAAATTTTCCTATATTAAAAATTCTTCTTCTTTATATATTTATATATTTATTCTAAGAATACTAAAGTATATAGTAAAGACGTAGTAAGCCCTAATTAGATAAATAAGTAGGATAATAGATAAAGTAGAGATATCTAGATAATAGAATAGAGAACTAGTACTAAAGGGGGAGAGATAGAATATAGTAGATAAAGTATTCTAGTCTTTTAAAGACGTACTTTCCTATATTAAGTCTCTAAACTAGTAGGACTAGTACGTATAGTACTTTAGCCTACTAAATACTCTAATAGGCCTAAAGGAATAAAGTAAGAACTTTATTACTAGACTCTTCTAATATATAGAAAGTACCTAGTTCTAAACCTCTATTATTACTTAGAAGGAATATAAAGAGTAGTAGAGAGAACTAAAGTATATTATTCGAACTATTAAGAGCTATAAAGCCAAGATAGTAAGAATAAAAGGACTTATAATTAAGAAATAGAGCTAGAAATAAACTAATATACTTTAGTAATTTATCTAGTCTAAATAAATAATTAAATATATTAGGAAAATAGTTAATAAAAATATAGAATTTAATAAAGTAAGAGAAAAACTTAACTAGACTATATTTAACCGAATAAATACTCTTAGAGCTAGCTATAGAAGGCTTATTAGTATTATATCTTTAGATATTAATAGATTTAATCTAGAGTAGAGCTTTATCTTACTAATAGCTAAGGAACTCGAATAGTCTAGTATTAAAATTAGACCTAATAGCTTTATTAGAAAGAAATAGAATACTTTAGAAGATAAACTAGAACTAGCTACTCTACTTTAGTAGAATAAGGCTAAGGCTAATACCTTTATATCTATTAACCGAAGAGCTAGATTAAGAAGTATATTAGCTTAGCTACTAAATATAACGTCTATATAGTCCTATAGAAATAGAAGAGAATATACTAGAATAATTAGTAAATCTACTTAAGCCTTAGACGCTAATAAAGAATAAGTTAAGCTTATAATAATTAAGAAACTAGGTACTATACTAAAAGACGACGTTCTTAGCGATAATATTAAAGTTCCGGGTAGGTTAAGCTAATAGTTAGTCGACTAATTAAATACTATATTAATTAATTAGTAACTATTAGCTAATCCTACTAGCTAATTAGAGTTAAGTATAAAAGACGATTCCTTAGTAGTTATTATTATTAAAGTAGACCTCGATTAAAAGATAGAAATATTAAATAATAATACTATAATAAAGAGTACTAAATATATATATAGTTATTAGTAGATTAATAAGTCTTTATTTATTAATATCTAGAACTCGAAGCTATTAAATAATATTAAAGCCTTATAGCTACTAATAAGAATATATAAAGCTACCGAATTAGATTATATCTATTATATTTATTAAAAACTAATAGTATTAAAGCTCGGCCTCTAGACCCGTAGACTAAAAGATAATTAAATAACTAAATAATTAGGTACTATCTATAAATAGTATAATAATCTTAATAAGCTAAAGACTAACTATAAGATATATATATAGTTTAAAAGAGATAGCTAGCCTATAAGACCTAAAGATACCTTAGGTATCTATATATATCCTCTAGGAAATATAGTAGTTAATATTATATTCTAGAAAGGTTAGTCTAAGTTATTCCTTAAGGCTTATAATATTAATAAAGTAAAAATAAAGCCTAAAATTCTAGAAGAGACGTAGAGTTAAGATAGAAATATAATTATCCCCGGCCTTATAAAATAGTAGAATATAAAATATAATAAACTATAATATAACTATTTAGTAAGTATTATAGAGAAAGTATAATTAGAATATAATATATATCTATAGTATTAATATCTTATTAATAGAAAATCTAACTATAGCTAACTTAGGAATTCC
>NW_003299158.1:0-13449 GCF_000151145.1 Microsporum canis CBS 113480 | reverse complement strand
CCGCCTTAGGACGCTCTATATAGAGGAATACCAAAAGTTGTATCTACTAGATAAGGTACTCGATTCTATTTAAACCGAATTTAGTAAATATACTATTAATATCAACGACTTTATCTACAAGGACCTAGTCCACCAACTAGGCAAGGTAGAAGATAACCTTAAGGAATAAAGGGACAAACTTTAAAAAGGAACTACGATAACCCCTCAGACTATAGGAGTAAATTACGGCTTTAGTAATAGAGATTCCGCAAAATACTCTACGTCGAGTTCCCGTCCTAAAAAAGATATAAAATTAAAGCCCTAGAAAAGGAAATAGGAAGACTATAATAATACTAATAAGTCCGATAACTAAAAGGAATAGAAAGATCGATACCGGCTATATAGCCCGGGCTATAGCAACGAAAAGTACAGACTATAATAGGTAGAAAAGGAGTAAAAGACGGAAAGTCTACTAGACGCGAAAAAGATAAAAAACGTTTAAGGCGAGTTCTAGCCGTCGCTAGGACTACCGACTTATCTTTTAGCCGACGGGACTTATCTTTACTATCTTTTCTAATACTACTATAGGTCAAAACACCTAAGGGTAATAAACTAATAAATATACTCGTAAACTCTAGCGCCGAAGTAAACTATATATAGTAGTTCTAGGCTACTAATAACGGGCTAGAATTAATATCTAGTACTATCAAATTAATTAAATTAGTTAAAGGCTAGTATATATATTACTTTAGAAAATACTCCCTTTTAATCGCCGCTCTAGATCAAGGTAGTAACTCGCGTATTTCTATATACGAATTTTAGGTACTTCTATCTTTAGAAGAATATAATATAATTCTCGGCTTTCTATAGCTTAAAGTAATTAATCCTAATATAAATTAGAATAACGGTACCTTTATATATCGAACTATATAAGAAAATAAGGCTTAGACTATTAAAGTAGAGGACGCTACTATAGAGGTCCTAACTAGAGCTAATATCTATCTTACTTATATCTCTCTTATACCTTAAAGTATAAATATCTCGAGTATTTAAAATACTTTAAGTAGCAACGGGAGTAAAAAGCTTATTATACCTAGCTATATTTAGTAATATACTTATCTTTTCGAGGAAAATAGCGCAGATAACGCCCTAGTACCTTTAGATACTAAATACTATATCGATCTTAAACTAGAGAAGACGCTACCCTTTATACCGATTTATAATCTATCCTAAAAGGAGTTAGTAACGCTTAGGGGCTATATTATTAACGCAATCGATAAAGGCTAGATTTAACCCTTAAAAAACTTAGCCGGAGCCCCTATCCTATTCGTCCCGAAGAAAGATAGTAGGCTAAGACTATACGTAGACTATCGAGGCCTTAATAAGGTTACTCTTAAGAACCGATATCTACTACCTCTTATTAGCGAAATATTAGACCGGCTATTACTAGTAAAATTCTTTTCTAAACTTAATCTTAAAGATACTTATATACGTATACTAATTCGCGTAGAAGACTATTAGAAAACTATATTTTATACCTATTATAGCTACTTCGAATATTATATAATACCTTTTAGCCTCGCAAATACTCTAGTAATATTCTAGGCCTATATTAACGAGATATTCGCGGACCTCCTTAACTAATTCTACCTAGTCTACCTAGATAATATCCTTATCTTCTTAGATATACTTAAAGAGTATCGTACGTATATCGCCACTATTTTTAAGCGACTTACTAAGATATATCTATATATAAAAGCTTCTAAGTATAAATTTAAAAAAATAAAAATATCCTTCCTAGGCTTCGTTATAAGCCTATAGGGTATTAAAATAGAATATAACTAAATATCGATAATTCTAAAATAGCCTATACTAAAGAATATTAGAGAAGTCTAATTATTTCTAGGGTTTACTAATTTCTATAGATAATTTATAAGGTCTTATTCTCGTATCGCGGTACTAATATTTAATCTAACAAAGGGCTATAAAAAAGGAGAGAAAAAACTACCTTTTTAGTAGACTTCGGAAGCAAATCGCGCGTTTTAAGAGCTTAAAACGCACTTTACGCACATACTACTTCTTATATATTTTAATCCGGCCCGGCGTATCCGGATTAAACCTAATATATCTACTTTTATAGTATCTACTATACTATTATAGCTATAAGATAATAAGCTTTAGTACCTAGTTACCTTCTAATTATAGAAATTAATAGACGCCGAATACGGATATAATACCCACGACTAGGAGCTCCTAGCTATAATAGTATCTTTTAAATACTAGTATTATTACTTAGAAGGAAGCTAATATCTAGTAGAAGTCTTCTCTAACTATACTAATCTAAAGTAATTTATAACGACTAAAGCGCTTAATAGGAGGTAGAAAAGATAGGCGGAGGCCCTTAGTACCTATAACTTCGTCTTATTATACCGCTCGGGGAAATCTAACCCCGCTAATATACCTAGTCGCCGAGCTAACTATACTAATTCCTATAACGAAGAAATCCTTCTACTAACTCTATAGTAGAAATTAAAGTACTCTATAGAATAGGGGTAGGTATTAGACGCCTATAAGGATATAACGCCCCTAGTAAGATAGCTTTAGGTACTTAATAAGTAAAACCCCTTACTACTTAATTCTAAGTCTAGCTTGTCTAGTACCGTAGTATATTACGTAGTTCCTTCCTAAGATCGCGATATATACTCCCTTTCTAATACTAAATAGTATTAAAGAACTACTAATAGCGATAAAGGTCTTCTTAGACTCTACCTTATACTACGCCTACTAATTATACGCGCTCTAATAGGCGAGATAGTATATACTAATATATCTAAATCTTTTAATTTAATACTCCGGAGGATCTAATTATAGAACCCTTATATATCAGAATATAGGAGCGAATTATAGAATTCGAGTATATTAAATACTAATAGTTACTTTTAGTCTATTAATTCCTATAATATTTTATATAGAGATAAGAAGGCTTATATTCCTTATTAGCCCGCGCTTATAGCGGAAATACTATATATTAACTACAATAACCTATAGGGGGGTTATTTTAAGGTTAAGAAAACTACTAAGGCTATTAGAAATAAATACTACTAGTAAGGCTTATCTTCTAATATCTTAAACTATATATAGATCTACGATATTTACTAATAGGTAAAGCTTAGAAGGTATAAATAGTATAGTAAACTTAGTACTATCCCTTTACTAAATAAGCCCTTTAAGACTATTATACTAGATTTTATAATAGGTCTACCACCGTCTAGCTATAAAGGTAAAATCTATAATACCATTCTTATAATAGTAGATATTCTAACTAAGCTAGCTCTATATATTCCTTGTATAAAGGATATTACTACTAAAGGCTTAGAATATTTAATATTCAAGTACGTTATTAGTTATTTTAGTATACTAGCTAACCTAGTTTCCGATTAAGGAACCTTATTTACTAGTAAGTTCTAGTTAGCCCTATACTTCTATCTAGGCGCAAAAAGAAGGCTTTCTACTACCTTCTATCCGCAAACGAATAATTAGACTAAGCGTTAGAATTAAACTCTAAAGTATTACCTACGGTATTTTACTAACTTTAACTAGGACGACTAGGTAAGCTAGTTACTAATAGCGTAATTTATCTATAACTAATCTAGTTATACGTCTATAGATAAAGCACTATTAGTATCTCTAATAGGCTATCTACCGGAACTACAAATTAATATAAATATTCCTAGAATATCTCGAATTATCTAGGTAGTAAACTACGCAAAGTCGCTAAGCGAAATAAGATAAATACTTCTATTATAGCTTAAAAAGGCTAGAGAGGACTAAAAAAAGTATTATAATATAAAGTACTTACCGACCAAATTCAACGTAGGCGATTAGGTTCTATTAAATAGAAAAAACCTATAAATAATTAGACTAACTAGAAAGCTTAATTATAAGTTCCTAGGCCTATTTTAGATAATAGAAACTTAGGGAAGCTAATCCTATAAGCTATAGCTTATACCGGCCTATAAGAATATCTACTTAGTCTTTTATATCTCTTTATTAGAGAAATATTATAGAAGAGAGGGGAAAATACTACCCCCGGGACCGGAACTTGTAGATAGAGAAGAAGAATAGCTTATAGAAGAAATCCTAAGTAAGAAAGTTAATAAAAAAGGAGAAGTACTCGGGTACTATATTTGTTAGAAAGGCTAGGGCCCCTTAGAGGATACTCTAGAGCTATTAGAATATATATAAGATACTAAAGCTTTTACAATTTTCGAGTAATAGAAGGTAGAGAGACTAGCGAATACTCTAGCTCGCAAAAAGCGATAATAACTAAATATTAAAGACTAGTATCTCTATCTCTTAAGTAACTATCGGAGCTAATTACGGAAATTACTATACGGAAAACTATAATACGCTACTAAATAAAGAATATCTTAAAAAAAAAAAAAAAAAAAAAAAAAAAAGAGAAGAATTATAGCCTTTTCGGAATTATTACTTATCTTAGATCTAAGCTATCTCGAGGCTACTAAAGTACTATTCCTTATAAAAAAATTACTATTATATATTAAAGCCCAGGGCTAATTAGCCCAGACCTCCCGAGTAAACCGATATTAACGCCTTATATATTTAGGGAATAAGAAATAAAAGAAAAAATAAAGGAAACTACCTACTCCGCCACTTTCTCTAAAGTCTCGTACTATTTGGTACCTTTCCTTACTAACTATTCCTCCTCTAGCCCCTCCTAGTCGATAGGGCCCCAATATAGGGCATTTACCGCCAGAAAATAATTCAAATCCTTACCCTTAAGGCGAGGGACTAGGGATATCCTATCCTATATTAACGCTTTTATCCGGGTATTACTAGCCCGAGCTAGACCACCTACCCTCGTAGACTGGGCCCTATAGGCCGTATAGGGCTCCCGAACCGCCCACTAAGCCCGGAAAAACTGGCGCTCTAGATTATTAGGGACCTCAGAATTCGTCTCCTTTAGAGACTATAACGCCACCCGTAGATTAATAAACTCCCGTATCTCGGGAGTATCCTCTATCTAGACTAATATTAGTAAAATACTTACTTCCCTATAATAAAACCCGTAAAATACTCTAGAATATATACCGGCTCGCACTTATAGCCACTCTATTAATAACGGATATAAGTACCCTTATACCTAGCGGATATATAGACTACGCCTAGGCTCTAAAAGTAGTAAAAATACTACTTATATAGGGTATTCCTATAAGTTCCTATTAGTATACTAAATATATTGCGTATAATAATAGCTACTATATCGTATTTTACTTTAATCCTCGGAAATAATATAAAACTAAAAGGTATCTTAGGGTATCTTAGGGTATCTTAGAGTATCCTAAAGTATAAGGACTATATAGAACGCTAGAATATCGCTAATATATTAAATATTATAAAATATATTACTATATCTTATAGATTTAATTATATACCTAATAGTAGTAGAGGTATTACTAGATATAGTAGTAGAGGAGGTATATACGAAGAAAATACGCCCGAAGGTACGTGATTAATAACTAAGAAGAGGAAGGAGAAGAGGTAGAGGTATATAGCGAAAAAACTAAGTTAAAAGTCTTTCTTACCCGTAAGTTATAAGGAAGATAGTTAATTTCGTTAAAAGATTCTAATATTAGTCTAATCGACGTTATATAAACCTATTATATTAGTATATAAGAGTATACGACGCTATTTCTTATAAGATAATATTATATTTAATAAGGCTCGATGCGACGATATAATATATATATTAATATATTAAAATTTAGTACTAAGGATATCACTATATAAAAGAGGGAGGTAACTATTATACTTAGTTATATATTGTATTAGGTAATAACCACGTAACTAGCCCTTGCCCTAATTCTATACCTTTATATATAAGAAGTATATCGCGGCTTCTAATATAAGGAAGTTAGCGATTAGTTCTATTATTAACGGCACTCTACCTTCTTATATTCCATCAGTTGCTATATTCTTTAGTATTGCAGTACCTATAGCCTAACGGCCTCACAAAAGATATATACCTCTTCTATAGATCTAAATATAGAACGCTAATATATAGAGTAATATATAATAATACTAATACATAAATAATACTTTAGTAACTATATAAGGAAATAGATTACTAAGATAGAGAAGGAATCTATTCCTATCTAATAAAAAGATATTTAGACTGGGGCCGAGTCCGGGTTTTTTACCCGGACCGGCCCGGTCCGACCCGGCCGGGTCGAGTCGGTATTAGGCTTTTTTTAGACTCGGTCCGACCCGGCGAGCCGGGTTAAGGCTTAGAACCCGGCCCGTCGAGTCGGGTTGAGGCTTAAAATATTCTAACTCTCTGAATAGGGAAGCTAAGTAAATAAGAATAGAATCTTTAGAAAGCTCTATTAATTCTCTATTAAATAAGGTTATTAGTAGTTTAATACTATTTAAATTAAGCTCTCTAGCTAAATTTTAAAGAAAGTATACTATTTTTAGAACTATATCTTAATATGAAGCTAGAGCCTCTAATACTAATAATTTCAAAACGTAAATAGCCTTATTTTATAGAGAATTAATAGAGCTTTTAAATAATAATATTTTTATTCGCCTAGCCTTCCTATTTAGGAAGATATTACTATTAGTAATAGAAAGTTAAAAACCCGGGTTTTTTGCCCGACTCGACGCGGTCCGGCCCAGCCCGACCCGTGCTAAGAATTTATTAGTACCGACCCGATCGGGTCGGTAGTTTAAAGGCCAAAACCCGGCCCGACCCGGTACCGACCCCAGTCTAAAGATATTAGTAGCCTACTATATATAAAGATATATCTATATATATATACTTCTACTATAACTACTAAATAAGAGACCTAACTTAGGAAGCTAAAGCCCTATATCTAATATAGACTAGAGCTCTATAGAGAAAAATTAGAATCGATATTATATATATACTAGCCGATAATAGTAAGAACTTCCTTATTACTACTAGATATAACTTCTCTAGATAGATTAAAATAAGAGCCTTAGTAAAAACTACGTCTATAGTAATAGCTAAATTTATCTAGGAAGATATTATAATAAAATAGAGTATATCTACTATAATCGTTATAGACGGCGGACTAGAAATAAGAGCTAATATAGAAACCTTACTAGTAAAATATATAATATATAGAATTACTATCTTAGTATATAACCCTTAGACTAATAGAATAATTAAAGTAGAATATAAGCCTATTATAAATATATTATTAAAAATAATAAATAGAAAAAGTAAAGGATAGATAAACTACCTCCCTATAGTACTTATAGCCGACTAGATAACTATTAAGAGGTCTATAGGAATATTACTATATCGAGTCGTTACTAGCTAGGAAGTAGTCCTACTTATCGATCTTAAGATACCTATATAGATAGTATTACTATAGAATAATATTACTAATACTTCTAAACTTCTAGAAATACGAGCTAAGTAAATCAAATATTAGGATTAGAATATTAATAAGACTACGTTCTATCTAGAATAAATAAAAAAAACGAATACTAAATAATATAATAAATACTACTAAGTCTATAATAAGTATTTAGTAGAGGATAAAATAGTCCTACTATATAATACTAAAGCTAGCGAAGATATATTAAAGTCTAAAAAGCTAAATTATAAATAGCTTAATCTATATTATATCTACGAAGTCCTCTATAATAGAGTATACTAGCTAAAGGAAATAGATAGTACCCTTATTACTAAAATTTATAATAGTAACCGGTTTAAGAAATATTACTTCTAGCCCTATAATAAGTAACTTATTAAGCTCGAACTAGGCGAAGAAGATAATATCCGCTAATAAAAATAGAAACGAGGAAGAAGAACTAGAATAACTAAAAAGGAACTAATAAAAGCTATAAATATAGAGACTATAGTAGATACTAAGGAAGAGAAGGAAACTAATAGTAAAGAAAATACTAGTAGTAATAATATCGAGGAGACTAAAGAAGATAATAGTAAGTAGATTCTAAATAGATAGAATATAGCTATTATAATCTAACTAGTATATACTAGGGGCTAGTATAATAAAAAGGGGGGAAGAGATATATATATAGATATAAAATACTATATCTATCTAAAAATATAAAAAAGCTTATATCTAATATTAATAGTAATTACTATAAGTATAACGAGAATTATCTACTTAAATATACTAACTTTTATATATTAAAAATTTTTCCTATATTAAAAATTCTTCTTCTTTATATATTTATATATTTATTCTAAGAACGCTAAAGTATATAATAAAGACGTAGTAAGCCCTAATTAGATAAATAAGTAAGATAATAGACGAAATAGAGATATCTAAATAATAGAATAGAGAACTAGTACTAAAGGGGGAGAGATAGAATATAGTAGATAAAGTATTTTAGTCTTTTAAGGATATACTTTCCTATATTAAGTCTTTAAACTAGTAGAACTAGTATATATAGTACTTTAGCCTACTAAATACCCTAATAGATCTAAAGGAACGGAGTAAGAACCTTATTACTAGACTCTTCTAATATATAGAAACTACCTAGTCCTAGACCTCTATTATTACTTAGAATGAATATAAAGAGTAGTAGGTAGAATCTAAACGTATTATTTAAACTATTAAGAGCCGCGAGGCTAAGATAGTAAGAATAAAAGGACTTATAACTAAGAAATAGAGCTAGAAATAAATTAATATACTCTAGTAATTCGTTTAGTCTAAATAGATAGCTAAATATATTAGGAAAATAGTTAATAAAAATATAGAATTCGATAAAGTAAGAGAAAGACTTAATTGGGCTATATTTAATCGAATAAATACTTCTAGAGCTAGCTACTAAAGGCTTATTAGTATTATATCTTTAGATATTAATAGACTTAATCTAGAGTAGAGCTTTATTCTACTAACGGCTAAGGAGCTCGAATAGTCTAGTATCGAAATTAGACCTAATAGCTTTATTAGAAAGAAATAGAATACTTTAGAAGATAAACTAGAGCTAGCTACCCTACTCTAGTAGAATAAGGCCGAGGCTAATACCTTTATACCTATTAATCGAAGAGCTAGATTAAGAAGTATATTAGTCTAACTACCGAATATAATATCTATATAGTTCTATAGAAATAGAAGAGAATATACTAAAACGACTAGTAAACCTACCTAAGCCTTAGATACTAATAAAGAATAAGTTAAGCTTATAATAATTAAGAAACTAGGTACTATACTAAAAGATAATGTTTCTAGTAATAATATTAAAGTTCCGGATAGGTTAGGCTAATAGCTAGCCGACTAATTAGAGACTATATCGATTAACTAGCGACTACTAGCTAATTCTACTAGCTAATTAGAATTAAATATAAATAACGATTCCTTAGTAGCTACTATTATCGAAGTAGACCTTAATTAGGAGATAGGAATATTAAATAATAATACTATAATAAAGAGTGCTAAATATATATATAGTTACTAGTAGGTTAGTAAATCTTTACTTACTAATATCTAGAACCCAAAGCTACTAAATAATATTAAAGCTCTATAGCTACTAATAAGAATATATAAAGCTATTAAATTAAATTATATCTATTATATCTACTAAAAACTAATAGTATTAAAACTCGGCCTCTAGACCCGCGAACTAAAAGACGATTAAATAATTAAGCGATTAGATATTATCTATAAATAATATAATAATCTTAGTAAGTTAAAGACTAATTATAAGATATATATATAGTTTAGAAGAGATAGTCGATCTATAAGATCTAAAAATACCCTAGGTATCTATATATACCCTCTAGGAAATATAGTAGTTAATATTACGTTCTAGAAAGGCTAGTCTAAGTTATTCCTTAAAGCTTGCGATATTAATAAAGTAAAATTAGAGCCTAAGGTCTTAGAAGAGATATAGAGCTACGATAGAAATATAATTATCCCCGGCCTTATAAAATAGTAGGACGTAAAATATAATAAACTATAATATAACTATCTAGTAAGTATTATAGAGAAAGTATAATTAGAATATAATATATATCTATAATATTAATATCTTATTAATAGAAAACTTAACTATAGCTAGCTTAGATCTATATACTTTTCTCTAGGCTAATAGCTTATATACTAGGTCAAAAGCCTAAGCTTTCTCCTATAGCTAGCAGAGCTATCTATAAGTAATGGAGCGAATGTATTCAATATCGATATTCAAAAAAGATCACGTGACTTGATGACTAAGATGATGACTAAGCACCTATCCAACATGTCGATGACTCAGCACCTATCCAACATGTCGATGACTAAGCACCTATCCAACATGTCGATGACTCAGCACCTATCCAACATGTCGATGACTAAGCACCTATCCAACATGTCGATGACTCAGCACCTATCCAACATGTCGATGACTAAGCATCTATCCAACATGTCGATGACTCAGCACCTATCCAATATGTCGATGACTAAGCACCTATCCAACATGTCGATGACTCAGCACCTATCCAACATGTCGATGACTCAGCACCCATCCAACATGTCGATGACTCAGCACCCATTCAACATGTCGATGACTCAGCACCCATTCAACATGTTGCTGACTAAGCATCTATCCAATATGTTGATGACTCAGTATTACTATTCAAATATTTTGATGGGGTAAGATGACTAAGCTGCCAAGCCACTAGTTATGCAAGGTTACAAGTATCCAATCAAATGCTTAGGATTCAACCAATCACGTAATTTACAGCAGACCCACAAATACACACATTTGACCCCTTCTATATATCCACTTTTTGGAATACAATATACTTCGCTTCGCTCCGTAAATAATATTTACTAAGAAGAATACTTCGGACTTTAAAACTAACTAAATAGACGTTCTATATTAGGTAGAAGATATCTATATTACTAATCTAAAGCTCCCTTATAGTTCTAAAGAATCTACTAAAGCTATTAGATAAACTATACTACTATAGCTCGTAAAAATATAGGAAGATTATAAGAGCCTAGAGACTATTAAGGCTAGGACCTAGTTCTAACTATTAGTAGTATACTAAGATCTAATACCTAGGCCTCATTTCCAAGGCCGTCTCGTCGAGGATAGTGCATCCCAGCATATATATTTCTAGTTACCGTTTAACTCTCTAGATTAGGAGCTATCTCTAATACCTTAGTAGGACGAGTTAAATAAATAAATCTAATAGTTACTACTAAATTACGCCTATTATTCTCTAGTAACTATAAGGTAATATAAGCGTTTATCTTTAACTAGTATTTAAATATAATAAAAGCCTTCTATAAAGCCTTCGAGGCTATAATTACGGCTAAGAATAAAATCTTTAAAAAGTTCTTCTATATTAAGGCTAGGGAGAACGGGACTCTTAGTAAGCCGCCTACTCCGGCCGATATACTAGAAGAACTACGCGAGATACTAATCTCTAATATTAATAGACCTCTATAATAGAATTACTACTAATATATTATATATCTATACTTATCTATAGTTATATTAATTCATCCTTATTCCTTATATTAACCTATAAGCTACTACTAATATATATATATAAATACTAAAAGTTCCTCTACTATTCTTTTTCTTTCTTTATTAAAAACCCTACTTTAACTACTAATTAGTATAATATTATTTAATATTCTAATATATACTAGCCTTATCGGCTAATTGCTACAAAGGGGGGGGTTCTTTAGCCTGTATAACTGGGAGTACGCTTGGGTGAGAATCACTTAAGGGCCCTTTATAGATAGTTAGGTTAAAGTATTATTAGAGATATATCTAAACGGAGATACTCTAGTATCTAACTTTAAGGTAATAGCTCTAAGTCTGGCTTACTCCCGTAGGTATAAGTTCCTTATTATAATTAAAGTAGTACTCTAGTTAATTAGGTATAAGGCTTATTAAGAGATATTAGATAGATAAAGGAGGTATACTTATATTAATTAGTACTATAAAGCTATAACTTACTATAAAGTTAACTTTAATTATAAGTATTAAAAGAACTCTTAATTAAGGTAGGAAATAAGTATCTTTATATATATATTAACCTAAATCTATATTATCTATTTCCTTATAAATTTATTATTAGTCTTAAACCTTAAGTCTATTATTAGATTCGACTCTTAAATTTATTATTAGATTCGAACCTCGAATCTATTATTAGATTCCCTAGCGCCTTAATAATTTAGATTCCGTATAATTACGTAATCTACTTATTCTAAGTTTCTTATCTACTCTATATTAGTCTAATAAATATAGTTACCTAAGTTATACTATAGATAGTTCGTAATATTATCCCTCTCCTTCTTAACGAATTATCTTAATTATTATCTTCTCTTTCTTATAAGTAGTAAGCGTACTCCTCGTTATTTTCCTAAGGGTTCTATAAGTTCTTCTTATCCTTTATTATAGCCCCTAAATCTAGTATTTAAAAATCCTTATATTCTCGTAATTATACTCCTAAGCTTTGAGTTCTTTCTAAGATTATTAATTACTAAGAGTAGGTTTCTGAGTTTCTTTATAATAACTATTTTATCTTAATAACTCCCTATATAGTTATATTTAAATCTCCCTCCGGTTATTATATTATTTAATATATTACTTACGTCCGTAATAACTATCTTTATATAGATCGTACTTATAATCCTTTAGAGTAGGCTTATTAGGAAGAATAGAAGTTCTTTATCTAGCGTTATATTTTTAATAGTCGCTTAACTTTATTATTACTCTCCTCCTAAGCCCTATATCTCTAGAATAAGCTCTCCTCTCTTTATCATACTATCGCTAATAAGTCCCGTTATCTACTCGAGTTCTAGGCTACTAAGCTATAGCTTTAGCTTTATAGTAATAAGATATTATCTTCTACTAAGAAGGTAGTTAGTCCTCCCTCCTTAGCTAGTCTATCTCTAGATTAGTTTTTCGCTATTTCGTCTAATTCTATTAATATTCCTTAATTACCTATATTATATTTTAGAGGTTCTTAATAGGCTCGTAAGTATTTTCTAAATTATTATAATCTTTCTATTTTACTAGATAGTAAAGTTTTTTATTAATCCTTTTTTTATTTAGGATTCTTTCTACTTCGTATTCTTATTCTTAGTTTTTTTATTCGAGTTCTAGTTTATATAGTTTAGTATTCTAGAGTACTTTTTTAATTAATAAAATATAAAATATTAGGTATATTTTTATATAGTCTAGTAGTTAGAGTTTATAGTTAACTCGTTCGAGTTATTCTAAAATTTTAAATAGTTCTATCCTCTAGTGGTCTAGTTTATTACTTAATCTTGTAGTTTTAATATTCCGTTATAGTAGGAATACTTTCTCCCCTTTTCTAAAAGTTAGTACTTCTATATATTTTTTATTATAGTAGTCGCTTATTCTATAACTTAAGAATTTAAGATCCTTCTTTATCATTTTATATAGATTTCGTAATTTTTCCGCTATTATCTCTACGTCTCT
>NW_003299157.1:0-11807 GCF_000151145.1 Microsporum canis CBS 113480 | reverse complement strand
GAACTTGAGAAGTTATAATAATATATTAATAAAAACCTAGAGAAAGGATATATATAATAATTAATATTACTAGTAGAATACCTAATTATCTTTATATTAAAGAAAGATAGAAGTTTACAACTATATATAGATTACTAATAATTAAACGATATTACTATTAAAAATAAATACCCTTTACTATTAATTAATAAACTATAAGATAGATTTAGAGGAGTAATATAGTTTATAGTATTAGATATATAAGAAGCTTACTACCGAATATAAATTAAAGAAGGAGAAGAATAGAAAACTATATTTAGGATAAGATTTAGACTTTATAAATACTAAGTTATACCTTTTAGATTAATAAATATACTAGTAATATTCTAAGCTTTTATTAATAATATACTATATAAATATCTAGATATATTTATAGTAGTATACTTAGATAATATCTTTATATTTACTAAAGGAGATAAGGTAGACTATATAAAAAAAGTTAAGATTATACTTAAGAAACTATAGGAGTATAACCTATACCTTAAAGCGACGAAATATAAGTTCTATAAATAAGAAGTAAAATTCCTAGAATATATTATCTTAATAGAAGGAATTCGGATAGACCTAGATAAGATTAAAGTAATTAATAAATAGCTAATACCTATAATAGTTAAAGAAGTTTAGTAATTCTACGAATTAGTAAACTACTACTAATAGTATATATACTAATTTTTAGAGATTATAAAACTACTTATAGAACTATTTAAGAAAGGAAAAGAGTTTTTATAGAACGAATAAGAAGAGATAGTATTCTAAAAACTAAAGAAGAAGTTTAGATAAGGAGATATATAACTATATTTCGACCTAGAGAAAGAAGTATATATTAATATAGATATATTAGACTATACTATTAGGGCTAGATTATAGTAAAAAGACGAAAACGGGAAATTATAACTTATAGTATACTATATTAGGATAATAATATCTATAGAGTAGAATTATAATATATATAATAAAGAACTATTAGTAATAGTTACTATATTTAAGAGATAGAAATAAGAGTTATAAGGAGTAAAATACTAAGTTATAGTAATTAGCGACTACTAGAACCTAATATATTTTATAATAATAAAAGAACTAACTTAATAATAGTTAAGATAGTATACTAAGACCTTAGCTTACTATAACTTTAGAATATAATATTATAGAGGAATAGAGAATACTTTTATAGATATATTAAATAGAAGACTAGACTTAATAACTAAAAGAAGGGAATATAGAATAATCTTATATTAAGACCTAAATACTAGTAATATAGTCTTAGATATATAAGTATTAAGAGCTACTAGGATAGTTATATCCGACGAGGATACCCTAGAAGAAGAAATATAGAAGTACTTAAAGCGAGACTCCTTAGTTAGAAGAATCTTAAATAAAGATACTAGATACCGAAAAGAGAATAGAATACTTCTATTCTACGGATAAATATATATACCTAAGGAGATATAAGAATAAATATTAAAGAAAAATTACGACGAACTAAGTATAGGATACTTCGGAATTAAGAAAATTATAGAAAGGATTATTAGAAGTTATTATTAGCTAGATATATAGAGAGATATTAGACGATATATCTAGAAGTATAATATTTACTAATATAATAAATCGATATAATACGTACTATATAGACTCTTATAATCTATACTATATAAGGAAACCCTTTAGAAATTAATAGTAATAGATTTTATTATAAAATTACCGAAATTAAAGAAACTATAATTAAGTATATAATACGATATAATAATAATAATTATAAATTAACTAATAAAGTATATCTACTTTATTCTATTTATTAAAAAAATATTAGTACTAGATATAGTATATATTCTACTATAATAAGTATTTACTAATTACGAGTTACTAGACGAAATTATATTAGATAGGGATATATAATTTATAAGTAAATTTTAAATAATACTTACTAAAAGAATAGAGATTAAATAGAAAGTATCTACGGCGTATTACCCTTAAACGGACAAATAGAGTAAAAGAATAAATTAAACTATAGAATAATATCTAAGATACTATATTAACTAAGAATAGAATAATTAGATTAAACTACTACTAATAGTATAGCTCGCCTATAATAGAGCCAAGATAGCCTTAATAGGTATAATACCTTTCTTTATAAATTATAGAAGAGAATTAGAAATAATAAAAATACCTAGAAAAGTAAAAACTTATATAAGAGACGTAGAGATAATAGTAGAAAAATTATAAAATCTATATAAAACGATAAAGAAGGATCTTAAATTCTTAAGTTATAGAATAAGCGACTACTATAATAAAAAATATATAGAAGTACTAACTTTTAGAAGGGGAGAGAAAGTATTTCTACTATAACGGAATATTAAAACTATAAGACTAAGTAATAAATTAAACTACCGGAAGATAGGACTATTTAAAATTTTAGAATAACTTAGACGAGTTAACTATAAACTCTAACTACCGGACTATATAAAAATATACCTAATATTTTATATTTTATTAATTAAAAAAGTACTCTAGAATACTAAACTATATAAACTAGAACTCGAATAAGAAAATTAAGAATAAAAATATAAAGTAGAAAGAATCCTAGATAAAAAAAGGATTAGTAGAAGGCTTTACTACCTAGTAAAATAGAAAGGCTACGATAGTATAGAAAATACTTATAAGCCTATTAAGAATCTTTAGAATATAATATAGGCGATTAAGGAATATTAATAGAATGTAAGGGGTTGGACCCCTATTCCCTTCTCGGGTCACCGCGCGCTCCGTAATCGACGAGGCAGCAAGGCCTGTCTGGAGATGCCATCACCAGACTCCCCCTTTTTACTCTCGCGCACGTGACCCTCAACACGGTCACATGACCTCAACGCCTGAAGCTATAGCTCCATCCCCCATCACCGACTTCCTTCCTTTTCCCCTTTCTTCTTCTTCCCCATGTGTTTTGTCTTCGACTTACGGATACCCTTAGTTAGTTGAATAGAA
The DNA here is from genome assembly GCF_000151145.1 of Microsporum canis CBS 113480. Classification (NCBI taxonomy): domain Eukaryota; kingdom Fungi; phylum Ascomycota; class Eurotiomycetes; order Onygenales; family Arthrodermataceae; genus Microsporum; species Microsporum canis. Next base: position 8,795 of record NW_003299157.1, on the reverse strand, counting down.
CTCTCTTCGGCCGTTAACATAGAATTAAACGAAATAGCGAAAAACTAATCTAGAGATAGACTAGTCGAGGAAGAAGAACCGACTACCTTCTTAGTAGAAGATAATATCTTATTACTATAAAGCTAAAACTATAGCTCGGTAGCCTAAAACTCGAGTAAATAACGGGACTTATCGGCAATAGTATAATAAAGAGAAGAGAGCTTATCCTAGAGATATAGGGCTTAGAAGGAGAGTAACGATAAGGTTAAACGGCTATTAAAAATATAATATTAGGCGAAGAACTTCTATTCTTCTTAATAAGTCTACTCTAAAGGATTATAAGTATAGCCTATATAAAGATAGTTATTATAGATATAAGTAGTATACCGAACGATATAATAACTAGAGAGAGATTTAGATATAATTATATAGGGAGTTATCGAGATAAAATAGTTATTATAAGGAAACTCAAAGATCTATCCTTAATAATTAATAATCTTAGAAAGAACTTAAAGCTTAGGAGTATAATTACGAGGACGTAAGGATTTTTAAATACTAGATTTAGGAGCTATAATAAAGGATAAGAGAAACTTATAGAACTCTTAGGAAAATAATAAGAAGTATACTTACTACTTATAAGAATAAGAAGATAACGATTAAAACGATTCGTTAAAAAGGGGAGAGATAATATTATAGACTACCTACGATATAGCTTAGATAACTATATTTATTAGACTAATATAGAGTAAATAGAAAACTTAGAACGAGCGGATTATATAATTATATAGAATCTAAGTTACTAAAGTACTAGGGAATCTAATAATAGATTCGAGGTTTAAATCTAATAATAGATTTAAGAGTCGAATCTAACGATAAACTTAAGGTTTAAGATTAATAATAGATTTACAAGGAAATAAGTAATATAGATTTAGATTAATATATATATAAAGATACTCGTTTTCTACCTTAATTAAGAGTTCTTTTAATACTCGCGATTAAAGTTAACTTTATAGTAAGTTATAGCTTTATAGTACTAATTAATATAAGTATACTTCCTTTATCTATCTAATATCCCTTAATAAGCCTTATACCTAATTAACTAGAGTACTACTTTAATTATAATAAGGAACTTATACCTATAGGAGTAAGCTAGACTTAGAGCTATTACCTTAAAGTCGGATACTAGAGTATCTCCGTTTAGATATATCTCTAATAATACTTCGACCTAACTATCTATAAAGAGCCCTTAAGTGATTCTCTCTCTCAAGCGTACTTCCAGTTGTATAGACTGAGGAACCCCCTTTATAGCACCTTATATTATACCCCCCTTCTAGTTCTCGCTTCGAAAGCGTTAAGGGCGGCGATCTTCTATAGCGCCGAGGCTAATTCCTAGGTTAATTTATTCTAGCCCGTTTACTTTACTAGTAGCTACTATTATCTCTTTCTAGTCTATTCCTTTACTATCTAGTCGACCTTAAATTCTTCGAACTCCTTATCCTCGTTAACTATTTTAAGTAGTCGCTAGGCCTATACTCGCTATAAAGGTAGTAGGTCTAAGACTATAGAATAAAGTAGATTTATATAAAATATATTATATATTATCCTAGGGGTATTTAAGTAATAAGTATAGCTTCTAATTCTCTCTAAAACTCTAAACTTTCTATATTTTGCGTTAAGCTTCTTAGAGGGTTAGTCTATCTTAATATTCTATAAATCTAGCTATATATAATCCTCTACTTCGTACTACGTACCTAAGTCCCTAAACCTATTTATAAAATCCTATTACTTCTATTAGGCGGCTACTATTAAAGTCTATATCTATTCGCTAATTAACTTTAGCTTATATAAGATAGCGTCCGCTCGTTAGATAGAGCTCCTTAAGTTAGAAGCTTCTACCATTAGGTCTTCTAGAAAATCTACTATATCTAGATAGTACCTATACTCTAGGAAGAAGAGGAATACGCCTATAGTCGCCGTATCTTAGTTATTAATCGCAAGCTCTATTAAGGGGAGCTAGTTATACTAGTTATCCTATAGGTAGTTTACGTACTTCTATAGGTAGACCTCTACTATCTAGTTTATCCTCTTAGTAGAACTATTTATCTCTAGATACTACGTAGTCGATAGACGCCTCCTTATCTCTAGAACTTAATAGATTCGAGTCTAAAGTACTCTAATAAACTATATTCTATAATCTATAACTATAGCCTATAGTAGTTTATACTACCTATATATTATTCTAATAAAGATTTTAATAATAGTATCGGCGTCTATCTTCTTATAAGGTTCTAGTATAACCCCTTTATTTAGCCTATCTATTATTACTAATAGAGTAGTATAGCGCTAGCTCTTCGAGAGATTAGTAATAAAGTCTATAGAGAGTTTACTCTATAATTTATTTAGTACGGGTAGAGGCTTAAATAATCTTTATCTTTAGTTCTTCTAGGAGTTTAAGGCTCTATAGGTCGTATAGTTCTATAGAAACTATCTAATATCTCTTATATAGTCTAGTTAATAGAATTATCTACCTACTAGGGCGGTTATAATCTCTCTTTCTAGATAGCTACTAAGTATAGAGTCGTGGGTATCTTATACTATTCTTATCTATAGTAGTTTACTATTAGGTATCTACCTCCTCTCTCTCTAGAGTAGTTTGCTATTTAGTACTAGAGAGTACTCTATTATCGATATCTTTATCTTAAGATAGATAGGGAACCTCGCTCTCTTCTCCTATACTACTTATTCTAGTACTAGTATAATAGAGTTATTTCTCTATATATTCTTCTAAATACTCTATAGTTTATCGATCTTAAGGCTAGTCTAATAATAGCCTCTAGTTCTAGAGGGCGTAATATTATTACTAGAGTACCTTAATAGCCTACTATTAGATACTATAGGTAGTATATATACTTCGGGCTTCGCGGAGAGCTTAATACTAATATTAGAAAGGTTCTTTTTACTACTATTACTTATATCGATCTATTTATCCTTTAGTAGTTTTATCTCTCTATAGGCTAACTATTTATTTAATATATCTTTAAGTATATTCTACTCCCTCCGCAAAAGCGTATCTATTATTAAGTTTAGAATCTCTAGCTAATAGATTATCTTAAAGTTAAACCGACTTAGAAATTTTATTTATTTTATCTATTGCTCTATTAGCCGTCGGACCGTTATAAAGTACTCTAAGTTCTTATAATCTATTAGAATTCTAAAAGAGCTAACTACTAGAAGTTCTACTTTCTATTCTTTTAAGTACTAGATAACTATAAGTAGTTCCTTATTATAGATCTTATAGTTATATTTAGCCGGGGAGTTCCTTTTTAAGTAGAAGGTATAGAGGCGAAGAAGGCCCTTATTATTATACTATATTAAGGTACCTTCTATTATATATCTAGAAGAGTTAGTTTCTAATATAGTTTTCTATTCTAAGTTAAATTATAAAAGGGTAGGCATGGCTATAAATTTCTTCTTAAGTTTATTAAAGGCTATATTAGTCTCTAATATTTACTTAAACTTAGTATTCTTCTTAATAAGTTCTATTAAGGGGGCTACTATTCTTAAGAAATCCTTTATAAATCTCTAATAAAAGTTTATAAACTCTAGAAACCCTTATATTTTTTTTATTAATTATAGTATTACTAATTTAGAATAGTATTAATCTTTACGGGGTCTATCTTAATTCCTTCTTTAATATTAATAATAAACTTAAGATACTTAGTAGAAGTAACTTTAAATTTACTCTTATTAATATTAATAGGTAATTCTATCTCTCTTAGTTTCTAGAGTACTCTCTTTATCTACGCTCTATATTCCTCGAGGGACCCTTCTATAAAAATTAAGATATCGTTAATATAGGCTAATATAAATTTATTTAGAAAGTTCTATAATACTTAGTTAATATATTATTAGAATATACTTAGTATATTAGCTAGATTAAATAAGGTTACGAGCTATTTATATAGGCTATATTATATCTTAAACGCTATTATTTATTCTAATCCTTTTACTATTCGAAGCTAATAAAAGATAATAATTATATTAAGTTTAATAAACTATTTCGCCTTTAAAATCCGCTATAGTATTTTATTTATTAGAGGAAGGGGGTATCTATCCTTCTAGGTAATCTTATTTAGGCCCCTATAGTTAATATAGAACCTTAGTCCTCCTTCTAGCTTCTTAGTAAATAGTATAGGGGCGGCTATAGATAAGTTACTTACGCGGATAAACCCTTTCTCTAGTAGTTCTATAAGGGTTTTCCGAAGTACTAATAGCTCGCCTCTAGATATATTATAGAGGGGGCCTTAGAGGATCTTTAGCTTATTTCCCTATTTATTCTATTCGACTAGCTCGATCTTGTAATCGATACTTAGTCTATATAGAGATAGTATTTCTACTACCTTCTAGTTAAATATATTTAGATACTTATAATACTACGGCGGTAGCTTCGTTCTAGAATCTATCCGTAGCTTTACCTTTAGAGCCTTCTCAATATCCGCTATACTCGCTATAAATATTTTAATAGAAGCTATTTAGTAAAGACTTCTATAAATAGGCTCTATTATTACCTATATATATAGTATACTCTATATAGTAGACTCAATAGGGGCCGTCTAGTAATAGTATTACTAGATTAGCCTTATTAGTACTTATATACCTTATCCTATAGACTTACTAGAAGCTATCTAGTAATAGTATCGCTAGATCGGCCTTATTAGTACTTATATACTTTGTCCTATAGACTCGCTAGAAGCTATCTAGTAAGGTCTTTACTAGATAGATTTTAACGTTATTTATAGATAGTACCCTACCTTCTACTTATCGAGGTCTCCCTTTTACGCCTTCTTCCTCCTTACTCTCTTATATAAGTAGCTAAAGGCTACGGCTAAAATTTCCTTTATATCTATTTTCCTCTATATATCCTCTACCTTTACTCTAATCCCTATTCGATTAAAAACTAATATCCTCGTCTATTTTTCTAATAAGGCGTCCTAATCTACTATCTAACCTCTTTCTAATATAATATTGTACCCTACTACCTATAGTAGAATATATATAAATATACGCTTCTATTAGTTACCTATAATATCTAGAGTTATATACTCTACTTCTATTATTATCTCGCTTATTAATCTATTTATACTAAAGAGTATATATAGTATAATTAGAATATACTTAATATACTACTTTCTAGTAAAGGCTAATATTATTACTCTATAGACTCTATAGCTAGTATCTATTATAGTTCTAACTATAGCGGTTTAATTTACTATAGTATCTATAATAATATATAGACTTTCTATTTTTCCTTTTTAGAACCTTTACTATTCTTATAGTATATCTTCTTAGGGCTTCTATATACGCTTTAATATAGGAGCTAGTCTTTTTTCTAGCTCGAGTAGTTAGTATCCTCCTCCTCTTCTAGATCTAGTAGTAGTTCTAATACTACTAGAGTTATATCTATAATCTATATTATTAGACGTAGCGGTAGATAAGGGTAAGTTACGATAAAGTAGTCTATATCTCCGTAGTATAGATATCTATAGCTCTATCTATACTTTTCCCTCTCTTTAGGCGACGCCTACTTAGTACGATAAGCTAGCTTCTAGATAGTACTATTAATATCTATAGGGTCCTCTTAAGGGACCGCTAGAGCGAGAGCGCGAAGCTACTAGTTCTAAGAGCTCTATACTCTATAACCTTAGAGTCTAATATACTAGATCTAGGCTACTTACTATATCTTTCTAGACCTATTATCCGTTCGCCTAAGGAGAGAGTAGTAGTCCTTATAGAACTTAAGGGTATCTACTTTAATTATATACTCTAGGAGCTTAGAGTCTAGGGCTATCTATAGTACTCCTATCTTTACTATATTATCCTAAGTATAGCCTCCTACTTCTATAATAATTTAATTAAATTCTATAAGAAACTTAGCTAGTACTTACTTCCCTTAGTATATAGTATATACCCGCCGTCTAGTCTTCTTCTACCGAGCTAGATCGACGAAAAGGTAGTTTAGATAAATATAGAAATATACTAATATAAACTAGCTTAAGTTATACTAGTTATACTCTATCTAGAGAAGGACTCTCCTTACTACTACTCCTTTTAGTTAGAAGAAAATATACTATACTCGCTAGCTAGGGCCTCTAATTAACTCCCTATCTACTATAAGTTTAGTATTAACTTCTATTCTCTATAATAGATAGTCTAATAGTCTTTCTCTACTAAACTTCTCTATATTTAGTAAGGCGGGTTTTAGCTAATTAAGGTATAGTAGTATCTATATTAAGGGGGCCGGTAAGGCTTAGGGGGTAAGATATACTACTAGGGGTATCCCCTACTTCTATACCCTCTCTCTTAGCGTAGCTAGCTACGCTATTAAGGTTCTAATCTACTCTATCTACCTCTCTATAAGGGTACTCTACTACTCTAGAAAAGCTCCTAACTAACTCGGTAGCTAGTTACTATTCTACTATCTATTTCTATTATTCTCCTAGCCCTAATATTGGCCTTCCGCTATATCTATTACGTTCTAATCTTCTATTCTAATGTTAACGGCCGAAGAGAGTTCTATTCAACTAACTAAGGGTATCCGTAAGTCGAAGACAAAACACATGGGGAAGAAGAAGAAAGGGGAAAAGGAAGGAAGTCGGTGATGGGGGATGGAGCTATAGCTTCAGGCGTTGAGGTCATGTGACCGTGTTGAGGGTCACGTGCGCGAGAGTAAAAAGGGGGAGTCTGGTGATGGCATCTCCAGACAGGCCTTGCTGCCTCGTCGATTACGGAGCGCGCGGTGACCCGAGAAGGGAATAGGGGTCCAACCCCTTACATTACGCCCCCCTTCTGGTTCTCGCTTCGAAAGCGTCGAGGGCGGCGGTCTCCTGTAGCGCCGAGGCTGGTTCCCAGGTTGGCTTGTCCCAGCCCGTCCACTTCACTAGTAGCTGCCGTTGTCCCTTTCTAGTCCGTTCCTTTACTATCTGGTCGACCTCGAATTCTTCGGGCTCCCCGTCCTCGCCAACTATCCCAGGTGGTCGCCAGGCCTGTACTCGCTGCGAAGGTAGTGGGTCTGAGGCTGCAGGACGGAGTAGATTTATATGGAACACATTATGTATCGTCCCGGGGGTATCTAGGCGATAAGCGTGGCTTCCGATCCTCTCTAAGACTCTAAACTTTCCGCATTTCGCGTCAAGCTTCTTAGAGGGTCGGTCCGTCTTGATATTCCGCAAATCTAGCCATACATAATCCCCTACTTCGTACTGCGTGCCTGGGTCCCTAAACCTATTCACAAAATCCTGTTGCTCCTGTTGGGCGGCCGCCATTGAAGCCTGTGCCCATTCGCCAGTTGACTTCAGCTTGTGTAAGATGGCGTCCGCTCGTTGGATAGGGCTCCTTGAGTCAGAAGCTCCTGCCGTCAGGTCTTCCGGAAAATCCACCACGTCTAGATGGTACCCATGCTCTAGGAAGAAGGGGGACACGCCCGTAGCCGCCGCATCTCGGTTATTAATCGCGAGCTCTGCTGAGGGGAGCCAGTCGTGCCAGTCGTCCTGTAGGTAGTTCACGTACTTCCGTAGGTAGGCCTCTACTGTCTGGTTCATCCTCTCAGTGGAACCGTCCGTCTCCGGGTGCCACGCGGTCGATAGGCGCCTCCTTATCCCTAGGACTTGACAGATCCGAGTCCAAAGCGCTCCGGTAAACTGCGTTCCGCGATCCGTGACTATAGCCCGTGGTAGTCCGTGCCGCCTATATATCGTCCTAATAAAGATCTTAGCGACGGTATCGGCGTCTATCTTCTCGCAAGGTTCCAGTATAACCCCTTTGCTTAGCCTATCCGTTATTACCAATAGGGTAGTGCAGCGCTGGCTCTTCGGGAGGTCAGTAATGAAGTCCATAGAGAGTTCACTCCACAATCTATCCGGTACGGGTAAGGGCTTGAGTAATCCTTGTCTTCGGTCCTTCCAGGAGTTTGAGGCTCTGCAGGTCGCGCAGTTCCGTAGGAACTGTCTAATATCTCTCGCGTAGCCTGGCCAGTAGAATTGTCTACCTACTAGGGCGGTTGTAACCTCTCTTCCTGGGTGGCCACTGAGCACAGAGTCGTGGGTATCTTGTACTATTCTTGTCCGTAGTGGTTCGCTATCGGGTACCCACCTCCTCCCTCTCCAGAGCAGTTCGCCGTTTGGTGCTAGAGAGCACTCCGTTATCGATGCCTTTACCCCGAGGTGGACGGGGAACCTCGCTCTCTTCTCCCGTACCGCTTGTTCCAGTGCCAGTATAACGGGGTCATTTCTCCGTGCGTTCTCCCAAATACTCCGCAGTTCGTCGGTCTCAAGGCCAGTCTGGTGATGGCCTCCAGTTCCAGAGGGCGTGATGCCATCACCAGGGTGCCTTAATGGCCTACCGTTGGGCGCTATAGGTAGTACACATACTTCGGGCTTCGCGGAGAGCTTGATGCCAATACCAGGGAGGTCCTCTTTACTACTATTACTTGTGTCGATCCATTCATCCTTTAGTAGTTTTACCTCTCTATAGGCCAACCGTTCGTCTGATATGTCTTTGGGCATATCCTGCTCCCTCCGCGAGAGCGCGTCTGCCATCGAGTTTAGGATCCCTGGCCGATAGATCATCTTGAAGTTAAACCGGCTCAGGAATTCTGCCCATCTCATCTGTCGCTCTGTTAGCCGTCGGACCGTTGCAAAGTACTCCAGGTTCTTATGGTCTGTTAGGATTCTAAAAGAGCCAACTGCTAGGAGTTCCGCTTCCCATTCTTCTAAGCACCGGATAACTGCGAGTAGTTCCTTGTCATAGATCTCGTAGAA
>NW_003299156.1:0-9494 GCF_000151145.1 Microsporum canis CBS 113480 | reverse complement strand
AGATCTATAATTTCTTTTTATTATTACTTAAGGTATAGTAGATATATTCCTTATTATTTATATACTAACTAGTAAAACTTAATAAGGTAGTTTATATATTTATCCTCCTCTTTTTATTATAATTCTAGTAGTATAATATATTTATAGGCGTCTAATAGATTTATTATTACTTATAGTTTCTAGTAGTTTTCTTTAATTCTTTAGTATATTTCTATATATAGAGCTTTCTATATCTTTAATTTATATATTAGTTTATATTTATATTCTCTCTATATTAGCTATATTAGATAGTTATTTTTATTAAAGACTTCGTCGAGATCTTCCTTTTAGAGTATAATTCTTTCTTTATATATATTCTTCTATTCGAGTTTTTTATCCTAGATCTATTATCTAGGGTATCTCTAGATATAGTATTTCCTCTAAATTCTAGCTAAGTATTTAAATCCGTAAGTATATTTTCCTTATTTAATAACTATTAGATAATATTCTCTATATTCTTTTAGGATTTCTTTAATCTATACTTATCTTTCTTTTAGTAAGTTCTAGCTATTCTATCCTTTATAAAAGTTATTCTTTAAGTATTTTTTTTACTCTTTAATTTACTATAAATCTTCGTTTTCTTATTCTAATACTATATTTTATCGTTCTAGTATTAGTATCCTAATAGTTACCCTAAGGTACCCTTATAGTTTCCTCTTTCCTTAGTTACTCTCTTACTTACTAGCTAATAGTATCTTAGTAGTATTAAGTTAGTTTTTAATTTTCTATTATTTCTTTCTATAATCTCTGGCGTAATATTCTAGTTTTTTATAATAGAAATATAGCTTCTATTTCTAGTATCATTTCTTTTTATTATTATTTTATCCTTATTACTCGGTTATATCTAGTTCTATAGGCGTAGTATACTATTTATTAATTTACCTTATAGAGCGTCCTTATTTAGATTTCTAGTTATATTCTTTCTATTCTATATCTCTTTCGTATAGTTATATATTAATTCTAATAGCTCGTTTAATTATCTAATATATCTATATTAGTCTCTCCTTAAGTTATACTATTTTGTCCTTAACTCTATCCTTAAGTCTTTAATAAAATTAGTCGACTAGTACCTCTTCGTCCTATTTAAGGTATAATATAATCTATTAAAAGTCTAATATATATTATACTATACTTCTAATTTATTAGAGTTAATAGATCTTTTATACTATATTTTCTTTCTTATTAATATCGTCGAAGGTAAGTTTAAGTTTATTAATAAAGATTTTATAATATTTAAGAATATTAATAATCTCGTTATCGATTTTATCTTATAATTTATTAAACTATACTTATAGATTAGGTTTAAACTAGTCTATTATTATTTCTTCTAGAAATATCGAGGTAGCGAGTACTTTATTAGTTTTATTTATAATTCTCGTTATATTTACTATAAAATAGAGGTCTATTTATACTAGGAATATTTATAACTTCCTTTATTCTCCTTTAAATAGCGTTAGTTTATAGACTGGGGTCGGTACCGAGTCGGGCCGGGTTTTGGCCTTTAAACTACCGACCCGATCGGGTCGGTACTAATAAATTCTTAGCACGGGTCGGGCCGGGCCGAACCGCGTCGAGTCGGGTAAAAAACCCGGGTTTTTAACTTTCTATTACTAATAGTAATATCTTCCTAAATAGGAAGGCTAGGCGAATAAAAATATTATTATTTAAAAGCTCTATTAATTCTCTATAAAATAAGGCTATTTACGTTTTGAAATTATTAGTATTAGAGGCTCTAGCTTCATATTAAGATATAGTTCTAAAAATAGTATACTTTCTTTAAAATTTAGCTAGAGAGCTTAATTTAAATAGTATTAAACTACTAATAACCTTATTTAATAGAGAATTAATAGAGCTTTCTAAAGATTCTATTCTTATTTACTTAGCTTCCCTATTCAGAGAGTTAGAATATTTTAAGCCTCAACCCGACTCGACGGGCCGGGTTCTAAGCCTTAACCCGGCTCGCCGGGTCGGACCGAGTCTAAAAAAAGCCTAATACCGACTCGACCCGGCCGGGTCGGACCGGGCCGGTCCGGGTAAAAAACCCGGACTCGGCCCCAGTCTATTAGTTTATTAACTTTAAGTTCTCCTACTAACCTATATTCTTAGGTAGCTAATATTATCTCGAGTTATTATATATATAGATTTATCTATTAGATAACTTCCTATAGACTAATTATTAGTCCTAAAATTATTAATCTGGTATTAGGTACTATAGTTTTCTTTAGATATTCTTTCTATAGATTAGTTTACTTATCGGGGTATAGAATATGTATTTAAACTTTCTTCTATTTTATTAGATTTATAAGTTAATTTATATTTAACTTCTAGTAAGTAAATAATAAGTTGGAATTAATATTCGGTTCCTATAATTATAGATATAAGGTAATTAATACTATAAAGAGGGTTTCTTAGCTTATATAACTAGAAGTACGCTTAAGAGAGAGAATTACTTAAGGGCTCTTTATAGATAGTTAGGTTAAAATATTATTAGAGATACGTCTAAACAGAGATACTCTAGTATTTAACTTTAAGGTAATAGCTCTAAGTCTAGCTTACTCCTATAGATATAAGTTCCTTATTATAATTAAAGTAGTACTCTAGTTAATTAGGTATAAAGCTTATTAAGGGATATTAAATAAATAAAGGAAGTATACTTATATTAATTAGTACTATAAAGCTATAACTTACTATAAAATTAACTTTAATTATAAGTATTAAAAGAACTCTTAATTAAAGTAGAAAATAAGTATCTTTATATATATATTAATCTAAATCTATATTATCTATTTCCTTATAAATCTATTGTTAGTCTTAAACCTTAAGTCTATCGTTAGATTCGACTCTTAAATCTATTATTAGATTCGAACCTCGAATCTATTATTAGATTCCCTAGTGCCTTAGTAACTTAGATTCCGTATAATCACGTGATCCGCTCGTCCCAAGTTTCCTATTCGCTCTATATTGGTCCAATGAATATAGTTGTCTGAGCTGTGCCGTAAGTGGTCTGTAATATAAGGGGTTAGACCTCTATTCCCTTCTTAGGTTACCGCGCGCTCTATAATTAACGAGGTAGTAAGGTCTATCTAGAGATATTATTACTAGACTCCCCCTTTTTACTCTCGCGTATATAACCCTTAATATAGTTATATAATCTTAATGCCTAAAGCTATAGCTCTATCCTCTATCACCGACTTCCTTCCTTTTCCTCTTTCTTCTTCTTCCCTATATATTTTGTCTTCGACTTACGGATACCCTTAATTAGTTAAATAGAACTCTCTTCGGCCGTTAACAGCTATTAACTAGTGTACTATTCGCAAATAGTATAGGGGATTTTATAATATATACTTATCTTATCTATAACCCTGATTGGAGTATTCGGCTTCTAAACTTACGCCTAGAATATATCGCTATAGCTACTAGGATACTTAATTATATTGAAGAGAAGATAGACTATATAGAGTATATAGGTAACTATAGAGATATACTATATCTCTTCTATCTTATATTCTACTAAGTACTTAAGGAATACTATACTAATAATCTAGTATATATTATAGAGATTATTTAATCTATACTTCGAGTATATTTAATAGATACTATATAGTATATATTTTATCTAGAGAATTAATAAATATAACTAAAGTTAAAGCTAGAGATCGGAGTCGAGTTCCTCTACTATAAAAAATAAAATATTATAGTTAAAGATATATATATATATATAAATTATATTAGAATATAGTATTAATTATTATATATAGATAGTATAGATAGTAGTAGAGTATTCTATATTTTTATTCGATTTAATATAGAAAAATAATATATACTAGGCTACTTATAGATTAGAGTATATTAAATACTAATTAATAGAATAACTAAGTAAGATAACTTAGTAAGAGGTATAATAACTAATAATCTTAGTATAGAAGTATTAACCTAACTCGACGAGTTAAGTTAATACTTTTCTACTAGCTCGACGAGTCGGTCCTAGGTTAAGAATAAGGCTTATACTGACTCGACTCGACCGAGTCGGACCGAGTCGAGTCGAGTAAAAAACCCGGACTCGGCCCCAGTCTAATACCATGGGTTCAAAATCTAGATAATCTTATAGATTTTAAAATCAACCCCTCTAGTAAAGAAGAAACAAAAAAGCAACATCTAGATACTTTAAAAAAGGCCTTAAAGAATAGAGATAGCCTTATCTACTATTCTAATAGATCTAAACTAGAGAATAAGAAACAAGAAGTAGGAGTCTATAACTTTAGAATATCTGAATATTACTCCTAGAACCTAGGCTCTAATCTAGAAGTCTTTGACGCAGAGCTCTTTACTATACAACAGGCCTTTATAATAGACCTAAAAATAATAAAATAAAAGGAATCTAGAATAGACCCTCTCTTTATCTACTCTTCTAATAAAGAATTCTAGCTATTCGTAGATAGCTAGGTAGCTATTAAAAGGCTCTATAAATTAGCTCTAGAGCTAGGAGAAATATATATTTCGAAAATTAGGAGAATAGCCCAAGAACTAAAGGGAAAGGGTTATAAAATTAAAATAGCGTGGGTCCCGGCTTATCTAAATATCCTAGAAAATAAGAGGGCAGATCTTACTACGAAACTAGGGGCTAGAGCTAATAGAACCTTAGATTCTAAGAAATATACCTCTTTAGTAAATATTAAGAGACGTATTAAGGAACTAGCTCTAGAAGAATAGAACCAAAGCCTAAAGGTAAAGAAAGAAAGAAACCTAGAAAAAGACTATCTATACTTTTAAACTACCCCTAAATAGCAAGCTTCTAAAGACCAATGGCCTAAGGGCCTATAGGCAACCAGATACTAACTAAAACTAGGCTATAGATACTTCAGATCCTACCTTAGAAGGCTTTCTAACTATAATAGCCAAGTCTATTAATCCTGTCTAGGAAATCAAAAAGAGAATTCTAGTCATCTACTTCTTATATGCCCGGCGTATAAAGAAGCTAGAAATAGAATTAAAAAGTAGAAGAAAATTCTAGACTGGGGTCGGTACCGGGTCGGGCCGGGTTTTGGCCTTTAAACTACCGACCCGATCGGGTCGGTACTAATAAATTCTTAGCACGGGTCGGGCCGGGCCGGACCGCGTCGAGTCGGGTAAAAAACCCGGGTTTTTAACTTTCTATTACTAATAGTAATATCTTCCTAAATAGGAAGGCTAGACGAATAAAAATATTATTATTTAAAAGCTCTATTAATTTTCTATAAAATAAGGCTATTTACGTTTTGAAATTATTAGTATTAGAGGCTCTAGCTTTATATTAAGATATAGCTCTAAAAATAGTATACTTTCTTTAAAATTTAGCTAGAGAGCTTAATTTAAATAGTATTAAACTACTAATAACCTTATTTAATAGAGAATTAATAGGGCTTTCTAAAGATTCTATTCTTATTTACTTAGCTTCCCTATTGAGAGAGTTAGAATATTTTAAGCCTCAACCCGACTCGACGGGCCGGGTTCTAAGCCTTAACCCGGCTCGCCGGGTCGGACCGAGTCTAAAAAAAGCCTAATACCGACTCGACCCGGCCGGGTCGGACCGGGCCGGTCCGGGTAAAAAACCCGGACTCGGCCCCAGTCTAGAAAATTCAGACCTGGAATCTAAAGTCTATCTTCTAAACTACTAAAGGAAAAGAATGGCTCCTAAGCTTTTTAAAAGAAATAAAAATAGCTACTAGAAAGTGGTTATTAGGCGAAATATAGAGCTATCTAACAGCCCTAAATATACCTTCGTTATTTTTATTTTTTATTTATTTCCTATTTTAATATTCTTTCTTTTACTCTCTTTATTTCTTATTTTACTTAAACCCGATCTCTAATATCTCTTCTATTATAACTATTAACTCTCTATAAAAGAAGTTAATTAATATATTTAAATTATTTATCTATAATAGATAATAGGACAAGGCCCCTAATATTAAAATCCAGCTATAGATAGCTAATTTAGACTAGTTTAGGTAGTAAACTCCTCATAGTCTTTGACTATATAGAAGTATAATGAAGAATAATAATAATAATAACTAAGAAGGACGCTTTGGACTTTAAGACCGACTAGATAGATATTCTGTACTAAGTAGGAGATATTTATATTACTAATCTAAAGCTCCCTTATAGTTCTAAAGGACCTACTAAGGCTATTAGATAGACTATACTACTATAGCTTGTGAAAATATAGGAAGATTATAAGAGTCTAGAGACTATTAAGGCCGAGATCTAGTTCTAACTATTAGTAGTATACTAAGACCTAATACTTAGATCTATCTTATTAAGCGGCCTTTTGAATAGATATATATTAGTCCTATATATATTTCTAGCTACTATTTAACTCTCTAGGTTAGAAGCTATCTCTAATACCTTAGTAGGACGAGTTAAATAGATAAATCTAGTAGTTATTACTAAATTACGCCTACTATTCTCTAGTAACTACGAGGTAATATAAGCGTTTATCTTTAACTAGCGTCTAAATATAATAAAAGCCTTCTATAAAGCCTTCGAGGCTATAATTATAACTAAGAATAAAATCTTCGAAAAGTTCTTCTATATTAAGGCTAAAGAGAATAGAACTCTTAGTAAGCCGTCTACTCCGATTAATATACTAGAAGAGCTATATAAGATACTAATCTCTAATACTAATAGACCTCTATAATAGAATTACTACTAATATATTATATATTTATACTTACCTATAGTTATATCGATTTTTCCTTATTCTTTATATTAACCTATAAGCTACTACTAATATATATATATAAATACTAAAAGCTCCCCTACTATTCTTTTTCTTTCTATATTAAAAACTTTATTTTAACTACTAATTAGTATAATATTATCTAATATTCTAATATATATTAGTCTCGTCGGCTAATTTAACTTATTACTAATTATTACCTTCCTTTATATATAAGTCCTTTCATCGGCAAATTGGTAAAGTGGCGCAAGAATATTACATCTGCTCACCGCGCGTATTGCGCGCAACGCTAGCCCCGAGCTATATATTATCGCAATTATTTAACTATTTCTTACCTTCGAGCTACTTTTTAATAACTCTTTATACTTTAAGCCTTCTAAGAGATAGTCTTCCTTAATTATATTACTTATTACTTATACTAACTTATTTCTTTAGTACTATAGTAGCCTTTTTATTTTATTTTAATACTAACTTAAACCCCTAGAAGTACAGGAGATTTATTATATCTTTTACCGCATTTATATAGTATATACTCTATCGCCTAGCTGCTATAAGTAAGGTATCGTATTGCCTAGATACCTCTAGTAATATATTATATTACTCGGAGAAAGATATCTAGTATATACCTATCGTCTAGCTACTATAAGTAAGGTATCATATTACCCGGATATCTCTAGTAATATATTATATTATCTAAAGAAAGATATATATATATATTCTATCGCGTAGATACCTCTAGTAATATATTATATTACTCGAAGAAAGATATATATATATATTCTATCGTATAGATATCTCTAGTAATATATTATATTACTCGGAGAAAGATATCTAGTATATATCTATCGCCTAGCTACTATAAGTAAGGTATCGTATTGCTCGAATACCTCTAGTAATATATTATATTACTCGAAGAAAGATATATATATATATTCTATCGCGTAGATACCTCTAGTAATATATTATATTACTTAGAGAAAGATATCTAGTATATACCTATCGCCTAGCTGCTATAAGTAAAGTATTATATTGCCTAGATACCTCTAGTAATATATTATATTACCCGAAGAAAGATATATATATATATTCTATCGCATAAATACCTCTAGTAATATATTATATTACTCGAAGAAAGATATCTAATATATATTTATCGCTTAGCTACTATAAGTAAGGTATTATATTACTTAGATACCTCTAGTAATATATTATATTACTCGAAGAAAAATATATATATATATTCTATCGCGCAGATACCTCTAGTAATATATTATATTACTCGAAGAAAGATATCTAGTATATATCTATCGCCTAGCTACTATAAGTAAGGTATCGTATTACTCAAATACCTCTAGTAATATATTATATTACCCGAAGAAAGATATATATATATATTCTATTATCTAACCTTAAGTATTTTTATTTTCTTTATAATTAAGAGAAAAGAAAAGAAATTAATATACTAAGGAGAATAATTAAAAAAAGGACTTCTTTTCTAAAAGAGTATTTTAGAGAGAAGCGCGATATCGAGATAATATATAGAGAGAATAACCGAAATTAAGGGGGGCCTTTTCCTTACTCTAGAGAGAGCTACCCTAATCCGTATATTTTTTCTCTATCTAGTATCTCCCCCTATAATACCTCTAATATACTAACTTATCTCTTTAATAGATATATATAACTATTAAGGATTCTAGAGGAAAGGAATTATACTTAAGTTTAAAAATAAAGTATATTCTATAGATCTATATATATATAGTTTAGGGCGTCTAGTATAGAATATATAACTAAGGTTCTATTATTTCTTATTACTATTTACTTAATACCCTATAGCCTATAAGATATATCGTTCTTATTACCTAGACCTCCTTACGAATCCTTAGACGGGTCTCTATCTATCTAACAATACCTTAGCTAGAGGTGATAATAAAAACGATATAAAACAGCGAGTAACTAAGCTTCCTAAAGGAACAGTACTATATAAATTTCCTTTATTTAAAAATATTTACTTCTAGACTAAATATATAAGCCTAAGATTTCTATATATATATTCCGTTAATACGTACTAGAGGCCAGTATATTTAAAGAGGGGAGATTATATAATAGAGAACTCGCTATACCCTCTAGGTTAACTATTATTCTAGTAACTAGAGCGGGTATACTTTCTTCTACTTAGCCTCGGTCTATCTTTTTGTATCCTATATATATATATAGATCTACTTACTATTTATTATTATAATATATATATTTAGGCTTATTCTTAAATATTAAGTAGTAGCTGCGCGGGCTCTAATATATTACAATCTAAAGCTAATAAAAGCTTAATACCGTATTGCTCTATATTATACCGTTAATATATTGGAATATATATCAGATATTGATGTTGATATTGATATTAATATCTATTTCACCACCTATCTCGACGAGCTATATCTATATAATATGGCGACACCATTTACACCACCTCAATAGTAGGAGGTACCTTAATATAGTATAATAACGAGGGCCTTCTTCGCCCCTATACCTTCTACTTAAAAAGGAACTCCCCAGTCGAGTATAACTACGAGATCTATAATAAGGAACTACTTGTAGTTATCTAATACTTAGAAGAATAAGAAGCGGAACTTCTAGTAGTTAGCTCTTTTAGAATTCTAATAAACTATAAGAATTTAGAGTACTTTATAACGGTCCGACGGCTAATAGAGTACTCGATAAGATAAATAGAATTTCTAAGCCGGTT
>NW_003299155.1:0-7975 GCF_000151145.1 Microsporum canis CBS 113480 | reverse complement strand
AAAAATACTCTACGTATATTCTTTATTAGTAGTTTATTTTAGAATATAAGCGATCTAATATATATAGCCGCGCGTATATTAGTAGAGTAGTTTAAAACTACTATACTTATACTATACTAATCCGCCCTTTATAGTAGTAAAGAGTAATAGAGCTATATAATCTTTATTATATTATACTAAATAATAGTAAGGTATACTTTAATATCGAAGACTAAGCGCAAGACTACGCTAGTAGAAAATAAGGATATAGAAACTATAACTATATCTACTAAAAACTAGACGCCGATTATAGATAAATTATATTTATAATCTTCGGTTAAACGATTTTATACTCTACAACTAAAAACCCCTACTATAGATAGCGAAGAAAAAGATAAAGATCTCTAGAAAGAATTAGTAAAATTTAATATATTTCTTCGAACTTATACTAGTTACTTCGCTAGACTATTTTATTATATTATTATTAATAAAGGATATATTATAAGATATCTAGAGTCTATAATTTTATAAGCTATAAAGCTCCTTAAATTTAACTTCCTCTAGATTATTACTACTATACCTCTACTAAATAAAACCCGTAACTTTTATAGGTACGCTTATCTTTTTTATAATAATAACTAGAAACTTAAACTTTCGGACGACTTTAAATAGAGACTAACTCTAAATAAGTAAGTATTCTTTTAATAATAGTTTAGCCGATATTATCCGCGGATAATATTAGCTCCCTAATACTCTTTCTTATAATTATAGTAATTAATATTATATATTATATAAATAGATTTACTACTACTACAACTTAATATAAGAAGTTAGAACTATTAAATCCTCTCTATATCCGTCGATTAGCTATTAATAGATATATTAGTACTCTAGATATAGCTATAACGATACTAATATTATTAATATTATATATAATCCAAAGAATAGCTATAAGTTATATTAATAGTACACCGATTAAGTTAGCTATCTCTAGAAAGTATATTAATACTATAGTATTAAAGATAACGTATAAAGAATAGTAGTAATATTATAATACGTATTAGAAAACTATAGACTCTAGAATATATATAAATATCCCGGACTCTAAGGAGGGTAGTATAGATTCTTAAAAAATTAAGCTACTATTATATAGTAGCTTCTTTATAACTTTTTCTATTTTTTATAATAGATCCGGAGTATTAAATACCCTATTAAGTAGCTTAAGTAAATTACTTATACGACTATATATAAAACTAGACTATTTTTTAAGAAATACCTATTCTATTATTAATACTTAGTATTATATCCCGTATAGCCGGGTAGATAGAGCTATTAAATTTTTAAATTCTTCACCTTTATTAAGATATATACTACCTCTCTTGTACAAGCTTGTTAATACTACTAATAAGCGAGTAGTAATCTATATATAAAATCTAGTAACTTACTAGATTCTATTTATATTTTATTTTAATTAGGGATAGGATTATACTTAGTTACGTATAGGTATAGCCTAGTTATAACAGAATACGACGATAAACTCTTTTAATAATACTAAATCTAGTCTAAGAATTCTTATTATAACTTACTAGGTAGAGGGTTTTAGCCTTAATCTATAACTATCTGGCTATTACTATATAATTATAGCCAAGATACCGAGGAACTTAAATATACTAGTATAAGTAGAGGCTCGTCTAGTAAGAATTAGGCAATAGTATAAAGTATATATCTAGTACTTATTTACTAATTATATATTTTACCGATATTAGATATTTAATTTTACTAGAAAAGCTATTTTAAATATTAGTATATAGCTAGGGGGGATAGTCTTAAATACCTTAAAACTTAATATTAATAATATTAATAAGTTTGCAGAAAATATCCTTCGCCTAATACTTAGTTAGAAGGACGATAACTTATTTCTTACTTAGAATAATATATATAATCTAGATATAAAGAACTCGATATTAAGGTAGTATTATTAGGAGTATAAGTATATAGAAGCTAGATTACTTTAGAAATAGAATTCTACCTTAACTACAAAAGATATTGTCCGAGGACAATATTGTAATAAATAAGATAAGGTAGAGGAATAAGAGGAATAAGAGGAATAAAAGGAATAAGGGAAAGCTAAATAAGTAGAACTAAGTAAGCGAAAGAAATAGCTCGTAGTTCCTAAGGATACACCCTTAAAGGGCGAAGATAAAAAATATAGAGCTAGTAGTTAGAGTTAGCCGCGACGAGGTAAATATTCTATCTTAATACTCTATAGGTAGTCTCGCTAACTATTCTTTATAGATATTAAGAGTAAAACCCCTAACTATAAAGTATAGAGTACTTTATACTTCCTTTAATATCGTTTAAGAGTAGTATATAATAAGCCTCTTTTATTATATTTTTATAACTTTATATTTTATTTTTAATATTTAAGAGAGATAGATATTACTAGTAAACGTTATCTATTAGATAGCTCCTTTACTTAGTGGGTAAGTAGTAGCTTCTCTTGACTTCTTTATTATATTTTTATATTTTTATATTTATACCGGGCGGTATAGCTCTTTTAAGTTATTCTATATAAATTTAATTAGTTACTCGGGAGAATAAGATTTAATATATTAATTATTTATATTTCTTTAGTATACTAATACGATAATACGATTAATAGCTTATATAATATTATAGAGATAATAATATAATAAAGGATATAAATAACTAATCGATACTAGTCGTTTTTTAGTTTAGCGTATTATATCTTAGTAAACTTAGTCCTAATCTAGAACCGACTTAACCCGATAAGATCGAGTCCGGGTAGGAAATTATTTAGTACCGACCCGGTCGAGTCGATACTTGAAGGCCAAAAACCCGGACCGACCCGGTACCGACCCCAGTCTAAAAAGATATCTTTCTAGCTCTTAACTATACTAAGAAAAGAAGGCTAGAGAAACTCCCTATTCTAAATTATAAGAATAGAGAGAATCAAGATATTAAAGCTACCTCCTTTAAAGAAAAATACTAAGCCTTTATAGAGATACTCTTTAAAAAACCTCCTAATAGCTTAAGACTTAACTACCTAGACTATTAAGAAAGAGACTAGGAATAGCCAATATTAGCTAGAGAAGAACTAGAAAACGCTATTTTTACTAGTTCTCCTAGAAAAGCCCTAGGACCTAATAAAATACCCTTTCTAATAATCTAAAAAACTTACCCTATACTAGAAGAAAGACTATTCAAGCTTTATTAAATACTTCTAGAAAATAGCTATTATCCGGAACGATAGAGATAAGCTATAGAGGTAATTCTTCTAAAACCTAATAGAGATTCTACTATCCCTAAATCCTATAGGGTAATCTCTCTATTAAACTACCTAGGAAAGGTTCTAAAAAAGATAATAGCTACTAGGCTAAGCTATCTATCCTCTAGATAAGATTAACTATTAGAATTACTATACTTTGATTAACTAGGGGGAAGAAAATAACTCTCTATAATAGATACCGCTATAAGTCTTAGACTGGGGTCGATACCGGGTCGGGCCGGGTTTTGGCCTTTAAACTACCGACCCGATCGAGTCGGTACTAATAAATTCTTAGCACGGGTTGGGCCGGGCCGGACCGCGTCGAGTCGGGCAAAAAACCCGAGTTTTTAACTTTCTATTACTAATAGTAATATCTTCTTAAATAGGAAGGCTAAGCGAATAAAAATATTATTATTTAAAAGCTCTATTAATTCTCTATAAAATAAGGCTATTTACGTTTTGAAATTATTAGTATTAGAGGCTCTAGCTTTATATTAAGATATAGTTCTAAAAATAGTATACTTTCTTTAAAATTTAGCTAGAGAGCTTAATTTAAATAGTATTAAACTACTAATAACCTTATTTAATAGAGAATTAATAGAGCTTTCTAAAGATTCTATTCTTATTTACTTAGCTTCCCTATTCAGAGAGTTAGAATATTTTAAGCCTCAACCCGACTCGACGGGCCGGGTTCTAAGCCTTAACCCGGCTCGCCGGGTCGGACCGAGTCTAAAAAAAGGCTAATACCGACTCGACCCGGCCGGGTCGGACCGGGCCGGTCCGGGTAAAAAACCCGGACTCGGCCTCAGTCTAATAAGTCTAATATATAATATTTAATTAGCTAAAAAGAATAAGCTAGTAACCTTAGCTCTATTTATTAATATTAAGGGAGCCTTTGACTACGTCTCCTTAAATTAATTAATAAAAATCTACTAAAGACTAGATCTTTTAAAATCTCTAATTCTTTAGATATTATCTTTTATAACTAAAAGAACTATTTAACTAGCTTTTAATAGAGAATCCTAAGCTAAAAGAGATATAGAAATAGATATACTATAAGGCTTACCTATATCCCCTATTCTATTTATGATTTATATTAAAGAATTATTTAATAATTATAAAAAGCTTAGAGATATTAGACTACCTAGCTATACTAATAATATTAGATTAATTACTAGCTTAAAATCAAAACTAGAAAACTCTAGAAGGCTAAAAGAAGCCCTAGAAGTTATACTAGGGAGGTAAGAAGAGCTTCTAATCCAAATAGATATAGAAAAAACGGAATTTATCTATTTCTATAAGAATATAGACGAGGAACGAGACTCTATATTTATTAAAATAGAAGATTAGAAGCTAAAACTAAAGCTAAAAAAGATAGTTAGATAGCTAGAGGTATTCTTCGATAATAACCTAACCTTTAAAAAGTATATAGAGATAAAACTATAAACTACCGAAAAGGTCTTAAATTAGATATTAAGGCTATTAAATACTAAAAGAGGCCTATCTTTCTAAGTAATAAGGCAACTATATATAGCGTATATAACCTCTATATCGGACTATAGAGTCCCTATATAGTAGAGAGGTTAGAGAGATCTATTAGAGAAATATTAAACTCTATAAAATAAGGCTCTAAGAAGAATTCTAGGAGCCTTTAAAACCTCCCTAATATATACTATAGAAATAGAAGTCTCTATCCCGCTAATAAAGGTTAGATTAGATAGAATATATCGAAACTATACCTATAGAATAATTAAGCTATAAGATAATTATTTTATTAGAGCTAGAGTATCAAAATCCTATCTACCTAAAAGGGATCTAGGAATAGATCTAGATTAGAATAAATTCTACGACTAGTCGGAGCTAGAATATATAGAAGGATAAAAGAGGAAGCTAGAACCCTCTTAGCTATTTAGAATTATTTCTAAACTAGCGGAAATTCTATTAAATTCTAGAATAGAAATACTTAACTAGAGGTAAAGAAAGAAAGAAACCTAGGAAAAGACTATCTATACTTTCAAACTACCCCTAAATAGCAAGCTTCTAAAGACCAATGACCTAAGGGCCTATAGGCAACTAGATACCAACTAAAACTAGGCTATAGATACTTTAGATTCTACCTTAGAAGGCTTCCTAACTATAATAGCCAAGCCTATTAATCCTATCTAGAAAATTAAAAATAGAATTCTAGTTATCTACTTCTTATATGCCCGGCGTATAAAGAAGCTAGAAATAGAATTAAAAAGTAGAAAAAAATTTAGACTTAGAATCTAAAGTCTATCTTCTAAACTACTAAAGGAAAAGAATAGCTCCTAAGCTTTTTAAAAGAAACAAAAATAGCTACTAGAAAGTAGTTATTAGGCGAAATATAAAGCTATCTAATAGCCCTAAATATACTTTCTTTATTTTTATTTATTTCCTATTTTAATATTCTTTCTTATACTCTCTTTATTTCTTATTTTACTTAAACCCGATCTCTAATATCTCTCCTATTATAACTATTAACTCTCTATAAAAGAGGTTAATTAATATATTTAAATTATTTATCTATAATAGATAATAGGACAAGGCCCCTAATATTAAAATCTAGCTATAGATAGCTAATTGTTAACGGCCGAAGAGAGTTCTATTTAACTAATTAAGGGTATCCGTAAGTCGAAGACAAAACACATAGGGAAGAAGAAGAAGAAAGAGGAAAAGGAAGGAAGTCGGTGATAGGGGATGGAGCTATAGCTCTAGGCGTTGAGGTTATGTAACTATGTTAAGGGTCACGTACGCGAGAGTAAAAGGGGGAGTCTAGTAATAGTATCTCTAGATAGGCCTTACTGCCTTATTAATTATAAAGCGCGCGGTGACTCGAGAAGGGAATAGAGGTCTAACCCCTTATATTATACCCCTCTTCTAGTTCTCGCTTCGAAAGCGTCGAGGGTAGTAGTCTCCTATAGTATTAAGGCTAGTTTCTAGATTAGCTTATTCTAGCTCGTCTACTTTACTAGTAGCTACTATTATCCCTTTCTAGTTTATTCCTTTATTATTTAGTCGACCTCGAATTCTTCGGGCTCCCTATCCTTGCTAACTATTCTAGGTAGTTACTAGACCTATACTCGCTATAAAGGTAG
This sequence comes from Microsporum canis CBS 113480, assembly GCF_000151145.1. Lineage (NCBI taxonomy): Eukaryota > Fungi > Ascomycota > Eurotiomycetes > Onygenales > Arthrodermataceae > Microsporum > Microsporum canis. The sequence goes on along the minus strand of NW_003299155.1, from coordinate 1,591 downwards.
TAGGTCTAAGGTTATAGAACGAAGTAGATTTATATAGAATATATTATATATCGTCTCGGAGATATCTAGGCGGTAAACGTAGCTTCTAATCCTCTCTAAGACTCTAAACTTTCTATATTTCGTATTAAGCTTCTTAGAGGGTCGGTCCGTCTTAATATTCTATAAATCTAGCTATATATAATCCTCTACTTCGTACTACGTGTCTAGGTCCCTAAATCTATTTATAAAATCCTATTGCTCCTATTAGGCGGCTACTATTAAAGCCTATATCTATTCGCTAGTTAACTTTAGCTTATATAAAATAGCGTCCGCTCGTTAGATAGGGCTCCTTAAGTTAGAAGCTCCTACTATTAGGTCTTCCGAAAAATCTACTATATCTAAATAGTACCTATACTCTAGGAAGAAGGAGGATACGCCCGTAGCCGCTATATCTTAGTTATTAATTATAAGCTCTACTAAGGGGAGCTAGTTATACTAGTCGTTCTATAGGTAGTTCACGTACTTCTATAGGTAGACCTCTACTATCTAGTTTATCCTCTTAGTAGAACCGTCTGTCTCCGGGTACTACGTAATCGATAAATACCTCCTTATCTCTAGAACTTAATAGATCTAAGTCTAAAGTACTCCGGTAAACTATATTCTATAATCTATAACTATAGCCTATAGTAGTCTATACCGTCTATATATTATTTTAATAAAGATCTTAGTAATAGTATCGGCGTCTATCTTCTCGCAAGATTCTAGTATAACCCCTTTACTTAGCCTATCTATTATTACTAATAGAGTAGTATAGTACTAGCTCTTCGGGAGATTAGTAATAAAGTTTATAAAGAGTTTACTCTATAATCTATCCGGTACGGGTAGAGGCTTAAATAATCTTTATCTTTAGTCCTTCTAGAAGTTTAAGGCTCTATAGGTCGTATAGTTCTATAAGAACTATCTAATATCTCTCGTATAGCCTAGCTAGTAGAATTATCTATCTACTAGGGCGGTTATAACCTCTCTTCCTAAGTAGCTACTAAGTATAGAGTCGTAGGTATCTTATACTATTCTTATCTATAGTAGTTCGCTATTAGGTATCTACCTTCTCCCTCTCTAGAGTAGTTCGCTATTTAGTACTAGAGAGTACTCTATTATTAATACCTTTACCTTAAGGTAGATAGAGAACCTCGCTCTCTTCTCCCGTACTACTTATTCTAGTACTAGTATAACGGGGTTATTTCTCTATATATTCTTCTAAATACTTTATAGTTCGTTAGTCTTAAGGCTAGTTTAGTAATAGCCTCTAGTTCTAGAGGGCGTAATACTATTACTAGGGTACCTTAATAATCTACTATTAGGTACTATAAGTAGTATATATACTTTAGGCTTCGCGGAGAGCTTAATACTAATACTAGAGAGGTTCTCTTTACTACTATTACTTATATCGATCTATTTATTCTTTAGTAGTTTTACCTCTCTATAGACTAACCGTTCGTCTAATATATCTTTAGGTATATTCTACTCCCTCTATAAGAGCGCGTCTATTATTAAGTTTAGAATCTCTAGCTAATAGATTATCTTAAAGTTAAACTAGCTTAGGAATTCTACC
>NW_003299154.1:0-7026 GCF_000151145.1 Microsporum canis CBS 113480 | reverse complement strand
AATATACTTCTCTAGGAAAGAAAGCTATATACTCTATTTCCTTAAGAGATATATCTAGTTAAACCCCCCTATTACCTAATACTTCCCTATCTCGAAGTTCTAGGTAAACTTTCTTCTTAAGGGAAGATTAAAACCTTTCCGATACCTAATCTAGACTACTTAAGCTAGTATTAGAAGAAAGGCTACTAGGGAATAGCGCAGCAGCCTTTAAAGAAGGGTAAGAGATAAGCTCCCTTAACCCCTAAAGAATAAGACTAAAATCCTTTTTAGGTACTTAGTACCCCTGATCGAAGCCAAACTCCTAAGGCTATAAATCCTAAGGAAAAGGAAAAGACCTATAAAGGTCTAGGGAAGAGAACTCTAGAAAACTCCCCTATAAAAGTAAGAAATTAGGAAAAGGTATACAAGACTAGCCAACCTCTTTTCCTTAATAGAACAGAAGGTCTATCAACAAATACTACCTATAACCTAGATACTATTTAAAAACTTCTAGAGTTAGAAATAGGAGTAGAGAAAGATCTAATAGCTCTAGAAATACTAGAGAACCAAAAAGGCCAAATTCAACAGCTTATTAAATATAAGCAAAAGAAGGTCCCTACTCCTAAGACCTCCCTACAGGTTCTAGAAGAAAGAATCTCTAATCTAGAGAAGAAGAAGACTAATCAAGAGTCGCAAAAACAAGCTACTAAAGAACAAACCCTTACTAGCTGGGCCTCAGTAGTAAAAAATGGGGAAAGAACTACTAATACCCCTAAAAATTAATAAAATATCTCTAATACTAGAGGAAATATAGGTTCTAACCAAGAAGAAAAAGAGATATCTAGTAGATTATCTAGAAAGCTATTTATTAAAGCTCAAGACCTTAATCTCGAGGGACTAAAAGGACTAGAGATTCGAGATAAAATTAATCAAGCCTTTAAAGAAGCCGAAAAACTTTTAAAACTAGTTCTAGTAGCGGTCTCTAAATCCTATAAGGGGAAAGATATTCTACTTACTACAATGCCCTCCTTCTCGGCTAGCTATCTACTAGAAAGACAAAATATCTAGCAGAAGGTTCTAATTACTTACTACCTAACGCTAAAAGAAAAGATAGAGGCTAGAAGGGATAAAAAATAGAGCTATTTAGTAATCCACGGAGTTCAAATCCAACCCTTTAAAGGAGAGGAAGGCCTAAAAAGCCTCAAAAAGGAGATAGAAACCTTTAACGAAGATCTAAAGGATCTTCTACTAAAAGAACTAGTCTAGCTATTAAACTCTAGCTAACTAGAAACTAAAGCTAGAGGATCTATCCTTCTATTTCTAAGATATAAGATAGAACCTAGACCTATCTTAATAGCTAGAAACTAGAGGACTACTAAAAGATATAGACTAGATAAGACAAAATCTAATCAAATTAGATATAGTCTATAATGCTATAGATACTAAGAATACGGTCACCTAGTATCTAGATATCTAAAGCCGGCTAAATGCGGCCTATATGCCGATAACTACGAAACTAACTACCACTTCTGCCCGATTTGCTACCTAATAGGAACTCAATACGCCCATACTAAGCTAAAATACGCCCTATGCGAGGAAAAACATAAAGCAGATAGTAAAGAATGCCTATTCTATAGGGAGAAAGGCGCAAGACCCCCTAAAGAAACGAATAAGGGCCAGAATCTAGAAAAAAGATAAGAATCTAATACCTCTAAAGGAAGACAGATTCTAAAAGTAGTAGAGATCCCGCTAGTATTAACCTAGAAAAACTTAGAATATTAGTTAAATAGATCAAAACCAAACTAATACTCTATCTAAAATAAGCTTTCTTCAGAATAATATAGCTAGAAAGAATATATCTATGTATACCTACTTAGATATAGCCTATAATAAAAAAATTAACTTTATTCTATTTCAAGAACCCTAGATTAGCCTAGATAACTAATATACTATAGCCTATCTAGCCTACTATTACTTCCTACCTAAAAATAAAGGGTATAGATCTAGAGTAGCTATATTTAGCCGAAAACTATCTAGATTTTAAGTAAATCTAAGGCTAGATATAGTAAATAGTCCAGATCTATTAGTTATAGATATTATAGACTCTAAGGAAGAACTAGAGACTATCCAACTTATTAATATCTATAATGAATCCCCTCTAGAAGGTAATAGTAGAGAAAGAACTATAGAAAGGGAACTAATAAATATTAACCCTTTTAAAAACTATATTATAGGAGGAGATATAAATACCTATCACCTATTATAGAATTCTAATATATTAACCCCTATAAGAGCTTCTACTCTAGTATATTGGCTAGAAAAGAATAATATTGGGATAATAAATGAAGAAGACAGACCTACGTACTTAAAATCGATAAATAATCCCTCTATTATCGATCTAATAGGGCTATCTAAATCACTTCTAGAAAAACTATTTAACTAGTGGATAGAAGACTCTCTAGAATCAGGATTAGACCGCGAGGTTATCTATTTTAGTATAGAAACTAATAGCTCTTTTCTATTAGAAAACCCAATATATTCTAACCAACTAAATCTACAAGAGGTAGACTAGGATAAAGTTCTAAAAGAAATAGAATATAATCAAGAAAAAGAGGCCTATACCTCTATATTTAAAGAATAAAAGGATAAATACTTAAATATAGAATTAGAAAAAGAGGCTTAACGATTAGAAAGCCTAATTACTATATCTATAGAGAGTACTATTCTAAAAAAAAGAATATCAGAAAGATCTAAACCCTAGTAGACTAAAGAGCTAAAAGAACTTCGAAAAAAGATAAAGAAAGAAGGTGCTAGATATAGAGAAGGTCTAGCTAATTTAAAATGCTATAAAGAGGCTAGAAATACCTACTTTAACGAAGTCAAAAGAGCTAAATAAGAGAACTGGAATAACTTCCTAGAAGAGGCAAAGGGAAAAGATATCTTTCTAGCTCTTAACTATACTAAGAAAAGAAGGCTAGAAAAACTCCCTATTCTAAATTATAAGAATAGAGAGAATCAAGATATTAAAGCTACCTCCTTTAAAGAAAAATACCAAGTATTTATAGAGACACTCTTTAAAAAACCTTCTAATAGCTCAAGACTTAACTATCTAGACTATTAAGAAAGAGACTAGGAATGGCCAATATTAGCTAGAGAAGAACTAGAAAACGCTATTTTTACTAGTTCTCCTAGAAAAGCCCCAGGACCTAATAGAATATCCTTTCTAATAATCTAAAAAACTTACCCTATACTAGAAGAAAGACTATTTAAGCTTTATCAAATACTTCTAGAAAATAGCTATCATCTAGAACGATAGAGACAAGCTATAGGGGTAATTCTTCCAAAACCTAATAGAGATCCTACTATCCCTAAATCCTATAGGGTAATCTCTCTATTAAACTGCCTAGGAAAGGTTCTAGAAAAGATAATAGCTACTAGGCTCAGCTATCTATCCTCTAGACAAGATTAACCATTAGAATTACTATACTTTGATTAACTAGGGGGAAGAAAGTAACTATCTGCAATAGACGCTACTATAAGTCTAACGTATGATATTCAATTAGCTAAAAAGAATAAGCTAGTAACCTTAGCTCTATTTATTAATATTAAGGGAGCCTTTAACTACGTCTCCTTAAATTAATTAATAAAGATCTGCCAAAGACTAGGTCTTCCAAAATCTCTAATTCTTTGGATATCGTCTTTTATGACTAAAAGAACTATTCAACTAGCATTTGATAGAGAATCCCAAGCTAAAAGAGATATAGAAATAGGTATACTATAAGGCTCACCCATATCCCCTATTCTATTTATGATTTATATTAAAGAATTATTTAATAATCATGAAAAGCTTAGAGATATTAGACTACCTAGCTATGCTGATGATATTGGACTAATTACTAGCTCAAAATCAAAACTAGAAAACTCTAGAAGGCTAAAAGAAGCCCTAGAGGTTATACTAGGGAGGCAAGAAGAGCTTCTAATCCAAATAGATATAGAAAAAACGGAATTTATCCATTTCTATAAGAATATAGACGAGGAACGAGACTCTATATCTATTAAAATAGAAGATTAGGAGCTAAAACTAAAGCCGAAAAAGCTAGTTAGGTAGCTAGAGGTATTCTTTAATAATAACCTAACCTTTAAAAAGCACGTAGAGATAAAACTACAAGCTGCCGAAAAGGTCTTAAATCAGATATTAAGGCTATCAAATACTAAAAGAGGCCTATCTTTCTAAGCAATAAGGCAACTATATATAGCGTATATAACCTCTATAGCGGACTACGGAGTCCCTATATAGTAGAGAGGTTAGAGAGATCTATTAGAGAAATACCAAACTCTACAAAATAAGGCCCTAAGAAGAATTCTAGGAGCCTTTAAAACCTCCCCAATATACGCTATAGAAATAGAAGCCTCTATCCCGCCAATAAAGGTTAGATTAGATAGAATATGCCGAAACTATGCCTATAGAATAATTAAGCTATAAGATAATCATCCTATTAGAGCTAGAGTATCAAAATCCTATCCACCTAAAAGGGATCTAGGAATAGATCTAGATTAGAATAAATTCTACGATTAGTCGGAGCTAGAATATATAGAAGGATAAAAGAGGAAGCTAGAACCCTCTTAGCTATTTAGAATTATTTCTAAACTAGCGGAAATTCTATTAAATTCTAGAATAGAAATACTTAACTAGACCTGGATTATACCATAGGTTCAAAATTTAGATAATATTATAGATTTTGAAATCAACCCCTCTAGTAAAGAAGAAATAAAAAAGCAATATCTAGATACTTTAAAAAAGGCCTTAAAGAATAGAGATAGCCTTATCTACTATTCTGACGGATCTAAACTAGAGAATAGGAAACTAGGAGCAGGAGTCTATAACTTTAGAACATCTAAATATTACTCCTGGAACCTAGGCTCTAATCTAGAAGTCTTTGATACAGAGCTCTTTGCTATATAACAGGCCTTTATAATAGGCCTAAAAACAATAAAATAAAAGGAATCTAGAACAGACCCTCTCTTTATCTACTCTTCTAATAAAGAATTCTGGCTATTCGTAGATAGCCAGGCAGCTATTAAAAGGCTCTATAAATCAGCTCTAGAGCTAGGAGAAATATATATTCCGAAAATTAGGAGAATAGCCCAAGAACTAAAGGGAAAGGGTTATAAAATTAAAATAGCGTGGGTCCCGGCCCACCTAAATATCCTAGGAAATAAGAGGGCAGATCTTGCCGCGAAACTAGGGGCTAGAGCTAGTAGAACCTTAGTTTCTAAGAAATATACCTCTCTAGCAAACATTAAGAGACGTATTAAGGAACTAGCTCTAGAAGAATGGAACCAAAGCCTAGAGGTAAAGAAAGAAAGAAGCCTAGGAAAAGACTATCTATACTTTCAAACTACCCCTAAATGGCAAGCTTCTAAAGACCAATGGCCTAAGGGCCTATGGGCAACCAGATGCCAACTAAAACTAGGCCATGGATACTTTAGATCCTACCTTAGAAGGCTTCCTAACTATAATAGCCAAGCCTGTCAATCCTGTCTAGGAAATCAAAAAGAGAATCCTAGTTATCTACTTCTTATATACCCGGCGTATAAAGAAGCTAGAAATAGAATTAAAAAGTAGAAGAAAATTCAGTCTTGGAATCTAAAGTCTATCTTCTAAACTACTAAAGGAAAAGAATGGCTCCTAAGCTTCTTAAAAGAAACAAAAATAGCTACTAGAAAGTGGTTATTAGGCGAAATATAGAGCTATCTAATAGCCCTAAATATACTTTCTTTATTTTATTTATTTCCTATTTTAATATTCTTTCTTTTACTCTCTTTATTTCTTATTTTACTTAAACCCGATCTCTAATATCTCTCCTATTATAACTATTAACTCTCTATAAAAGAGGTTAATTAATATATTTAAATTATTTATCTATGATAGATAATAGGACAAAGCCCCTAATATTGAAATCCAGCTATGGACAGCTAATTTAGACTAGTTTAGGTAGTGAACTCCTTATAGTCTTTGACTGTATAGGAGTATAATGAAGAATAATAATAATAATAATAACTAGGTACTATAGGACTTCTTAGACAAATTTATATTAGCCTATATTAATAATATCTTAATTTTTACTAAAGGGCCCCTTAAGAAATATAGGGCGTAAGTAAAGAGAGTACTCTAGAAATTAAAAGAGATAGAACTATTTATCGATATTAATAAGAGCGAATTCGAAGTTACTTCTACTAAGTACTTTAGGTTTATTATTAATACTAAAGAAGGAATTAAGATAGACTCCGCGAAGATTAATACTATTCTAGACTAGTAAGTACTATAATTAGTAAAAGGGGTATAAGGGTTCCTAGAGTTTATAAACTTTTATTAGAGATTTATAAAGGACTTCTTAAGGATAGTAGCCCTCCTAATAGAATTTACTAGAAAGGATACTAAGTTTAAGTAGACGTTAGAGGCTAATATAGCCTTTAATAAACTTAAGAAGAAATTTATAACTAAGCCTACCCTTTTATAATTTAACCTAGAATAGGAGACTATACTAGAAACTAACTCTTCTAGATATATAGTAGAAGATACCTTAATATAGTATAATAACGAGGGCCTTCTTTACCTCTACGCCTTCTATTTAAAAAGGAACTCCTCGGCCGAGTATAACTACGAGATCTATAATAAGGAACTACTTATATTTATCTAGTACTTAGAAGAATAGAAAATAAAACTTCTAATAGTTAGCTCTTTTAGAATTCTAATAGACTATAAGAACCTAAAGTACTTTATAACGGTCCGATAGCTAATAGAGCGATAAATAAGATAAATAGAATTCCTAAGCTAGTTTAACTTTAAGATAATCTATCGGCTAGAGATTTTAAACTTAATAGTAGACGTACTCTCGTAGAGGGAGTAGAATATATCTAAAGATATATTAGACGAATAGTTAGCCTATAGAGAGATAAAACTACTAAAAGATAAATAGATTAATATAAGTAATAGTAGTAAAGAGGACCTCCCTAGTATTAGTATTAAGCTCTCCGCGAAGCTAA